>NW_021207239.1:0-940 GCF_002162155.2 Triticum dicoccoides
CGACACGTAAGCGCAACTTGGGGTTCAACAACTATGGAAATCGTTGTGGGACCCGAAAACGGCAAGAAATAGTCCACGAAACGGGTCAGAATTGGCCAAAATTGTGAGTGTTGACAACGGACACGTAAACGCACCCCGGGGATCGTCAATCGTGGAAACCACTCTGGCACCGCAAAACGATGAGTAATAGTGCTTGAACCGGACCAGAATCGGCCAAAATTGTGAGTGTTGATGACGGACACGTAAACGCACCCCGGGGTTCGTTCATCGGGGAAATCACTCCAGGACCCAAAAATAGTGAGCAATAGTCCCCGAAACGGCCTAGAATTGGCTAAAACCGTGAGTGTTGATGACCGACACGTAAACGCATCCAGGGGTTCATTAATCTTGGAAATCACTCCGGGACCCCAAAACAGTGACTAATAGTCCATGAAACTGGCCAGAATAGGCCAAAACTGTGAGTGTTGATGACCGACATGTAAGCGCACCTTGGGGTTCAACAACTATGGAAATCGCTTCGGGACCCCAAATGGTGAGTAATAGTCCGTGAAATGGGTCAGAATTTGCCAAAATTGTTAGTGTTGTTGACGGACACGTAAACGGACCCCGGGGATCGCCAATCGTGGAAATCGTTCTGGGACCCCAAAACGGTGAGTAAACGCACCGTAAACGCACCCCCCGTATAGGGACACGTAAACGCACCCCCCGTATAGTAAATAATGGAAATCACTTCGGGACCCAAAAACAAAGAGTAATAGCCCATGAAGCGGGCCAGAATTGGCCAAAACTATGAGTGTTGATGACCGACACGTATGCGCAACTTGGGGTTCAACAACTATGGAAATCGTTGCGGGACCCCAAAACAGTAAGAAATACTCCACAAAACGGGTCATAATTGGCCAAAACTTTGAGTGTTGATAACGGACACGTAAATGCACCC
>NW_021207240.1:0-940 GCF_002162155.2 Triticum dicoccoides
CGACACGTAAGCGCAACTTGGGGTTCAACAACTATGGAAATCGTTGTGGGACCCGAAAACGGCAAGAAATAGTCCACGAAACGGGTCAGAATTGGCCAAAATTGTGAGTGTTGACAACGGACACGTAAACGCACCCCGGGGATCGTCAATCGTGGAAACCACTCTGGCACCGCAAAACGATGAGTAATAGTGCTTGAACCGGACCAGAATCGGCCAAAATTGTGAGTGTTGATGACGGACACGTAAACGCACCCCGGGGTTCGTTCATCGGGGAAATCACTCCAGGACCCAAAAATAGTGAGCAATAGTCCCCGAAACGGCCTAGAATTGGCTAAAACCGTGAGTGTTGATGACCGACACGTAAACGCATCCAGGGGTTCATTAATCTTGGAAATCACTCCGGGACCCCTAAACAGTGACTAATAGTCCATGAAACTGGCCAGAATAGGCCAAAACTGTGAGTGTTGATGACCGACATGTAAGCGCACCTTGGGGTTCAACAGCTATGGAAATCGCTTCGGGACCCCAAATGGTGAGTAATAGTCCGTGAAATGGGTCAGAATTTGCCAAAATTGTTAGTGTTGTTGACGGACACGTAAACGGACCCCGGGGATCGCCAATCGTGGAAATCGTTCTGGGACCCCAAAACGGTGAGTAAACGCACCGTAAACGCACCCCCCGTATAGGGACACGTAAACGCACCCCCCGTATAGTAAATAATGGAAATCACTTCGGGACCCAAAAACAATGAGTAATAGCCCATGAAGCGGGCCAGAATTGGCCAAAACTATGAGTGTTGATGACCGACACGTATGCGCAACTTGGGGTTCAACAACTATGGAAATCGTTGCGGGACCCCAAAACAGTAAGAAATACTCCACAAAACGGGTCATAATTGGCCAAAACTTTGAGTGTTGATAACGGACACGTAAATGCACCC
>NW_021207241.1:0-1360 GCF_002162155.2 Triticum dicoccoides
TGATCACATTTTGTTTCATTTTTCTATAGACAAATCTACTAATACATACTCACGATAAAACTATAAAAGTTCTAGTCCGCACATTGGGCGGGCCACCCGGCTAGTTAGTCTAAAGATAACAAAATGAGTCTGGAATTTGAATTAAATTGAAGTATTTTCTTGGACTTTCAAGTTGAGTATTATTAAAGTAGTAAGGACTATCCACATCCTTGGCTTGCCCTTGATCAATTATTTCCAGAGAAGCATTCAATTCATCAATCAATTATGTTGATTTTAGTGGCTGGTACTTCTCCTCAACATCAGTATATTCACCGTGGCCACTCCAAATCGGCAAGAATGAGGTACCAGTGCTCTGGAGCAGTGCAAGCTAATTGCTTCTCATGTGAAGGGGTGCGGGCGCGGGAGAGGTATTTCTGGTGGGCCAAGGGACTAAGAAGCGACCGCGGCAGCGGTACAGACGCCCGCAAAGCCCCATAATTTGTTTTTGGTTTACAGGAAAAATGCACATCCATACCGGCCTGGGGAATATAGAACCGTATTGGATGGAAAACCATGTCCGGATGGTTGCGAGCGGTTTGAGGGTTAGCTTTTGTAACGCCCGGTTAGTTATGCTATAGCAATTCCCTGCTAATGATGTCACGTCACCATGATTACTGTTGTTAACCTCACAATGATTCAATCCCGTTCAAATTCAAATTTAGAATAAAGGCAAACATCAAAAGTTTTCAAACATTAAAACTAAAATCTTTGAGAGGTGACAAATAATGCATAAGTAATTATGGTGAAGAAACCACACTTTAATCAAATGTTTAAATACTCTAAAATGAAAAAACAATGGCTTAAACTATTATTTAAATGCTTTTAAAATAGTAAAAATCTTCTAACTAAATTATTTGGGTACCAAACTTTTGGTGGCAGTGGTATATTTAGTAGAACTAATTTAGATGCTAATTATATAATTTACAAAATTAGAGTAAATTGAAAAATAGGATAAAACGGAAAAGGAAAGACAAAACAAATAAAAGCAAAAGGGGGCAACCCCTCGCTGGTCCTCGGCCTAGCTGGCCACTAGGCTAGCTAGGATGGCCCCGCCGCCTCCCTTAACGCCCCCACTCCCCATCGAACCCAAACCCGATTGCCCCACTTCCCCCACACCCCCTCGCCAGCCTCCCCACCTCTTGATCCCATCTGGATCAGGGAGGGTATTGCCCCCATTGACCCCGTTGCCGTCACCGGATCGCCCGCCGACGTCGCCAGGCCTCCTCCCTGCCGCCCGTCTCCGGCTCACCTTCCCTCTCGCTCCTCTTCCCGACCCGATTTGGATCGTGAACGAGCAATGAGCTCGAAGCCCCCCTTCACC
>NW_021207242.1:0-2026 GCF_002162155.2 Triticum dicoccoides
CGGCGGAGGAGATGCGGCCGGGCCAATGAGGAGGTGACACGTGGCGGCGGCGGGGCTAGCCGGACATGTCCGTCGGCGCGGGAGGAATTGTCCGGCGTGCGAGGAGAGAGAGAGATCTAGGGTTTGCCCGAAAATTTCGGGGAGTGGTCTTTAAATAGGCATAGGAGGAGTTAGGAGAGTCCAAATGAGGTGCGGTTTTCGGCCACGCGATTGTGATCGAACGCTCTAGATGATGGAGAGGGTTTAGGTGGGTTTTGGCCCAACTTGGAGGGGTGTTGGGCTGCAACACACACGAGGCCTTTTCGGTCCCTCAGTTAACCGTTGGAGTATCAAACGAAGTCCAAATGATACAAAACTTGACAGGCGGTCTACTGGTAGTAAACCAAGGCCGCTTGGCAAGTCTCGGTCCAATCCGGAAATGTTTAATCCCCACACACGAAAGAAAGGTAGAAATGACCACCGGAGAAGAACGAAGCGCCGGAATGCAAAACGGACAACGGGGAAAAAGCTCGAATGCATGAGATGAACATGTATGCAAATGCAATGCACATGATGACATGATATGAGATGCATGACAACGATAACAACACACGGAGACAAAAACCCGAACCCGAGAAAATAAAATAACTTAAGGCCGAAAACGGCAAGAGTTGGAATACATATTGGGAAAGTCACATCCGAGGTGTTACAACACTCCACCACTACGAAAGGATCTCGTCCCAAGATCTAGGACTGAAAGAACGCCGGGTACTCAGAACGGAGGTGATCCTCGCGTTCCCAGGTAGCTTCACGGTCGGAATGGTGTGACCACTTGACTTTGAGCAATTTGATTGACTTGTTGTGAGTCTTGCGTTCAGTCTCTTCAAGAATAGCAATTGGGTGCTCATGATAGGAGAGATCTTCTTGGAGATCAATGTCCTCAAAGTTGACGGTGCGGTCAGGAGTCTTAAAGCACTTTCAGAGCTGAGAGACATGGAACACGTCATGAACATTTGCAAAGTTTGAAGGAAGCTCGAGTTGATAGGCGAGGTCGCCTCTCTTGCTGACAATCTTGAAAGGTCCCACGTATCTGGGGGCAAGCTTCCCTTTGATATCGAAGTGACGAGTACCTTTCATAGGAGAGACGCGGAGGTAAACATGATCTCCGATCTCGAAAGCCAAATCACGGTGCTTACTGTCATAGTAGCTCTTCTGGCGGGATTGGGCTGCTTTGAGGTTATCTTGAATGACTTTGCACATTTCCCCTGCCTCTGTGATTAAGTCATTTCCGAGAAGCTGACGTTCACCGGTTTCGGACCAGTTGAGAGGGGTACGACACTTCCTGCCATACAAAATTTCAAATGGGGCCTTGCCCGAACTTGCTTGAAAACTGTTGTTGTAGGAGAATTCAACATAAGGAAGACAATCCTCCCACTTCATGCCGAAGGAGATCACACAAGCCCTGAGCATATATTCAAGAATCTGGTTGACACGCTCGACTTGACCGCTAGTTTGAGGATGGAAAGCTGTGCTGAAGCGGATGTTGGTGCCCATGGCCTTCTGAAAGGAATCCCAAAACTTGGAGGTAAAGATGCTGCCACGGTCTGAAGAGATCACTTGAGGAATACCGTGCAGAGAGACAATTCAAGAGGTATAGAGCTCTGCCAATTGAGCTGCAGTGATTGACTCTTTGATAGGCAGAAAATGAGCCACTTTGGTGAGTTTGTCGATGACAACGAATATAGCATCATTGCCACGTTTGGACTTTTGAAACCCAGTCACGAAGTCCATTTCAATGTGGTCAAATTTCCATTCTGGAATGGCAAGAGGTTGGAGGAGACCAGCTGGCCTTTGGTGTTCTGCCTTCACTCTTCTGCAGACATCACACTCATTCACGAACTGAGCAATCTCGCGCTTCATTCGAGTCCACCAATAAGCCTGCTTAAGGTCCTGATACATCTTCGTGCTCCCAGGGTGGATGGAGAGGAGAGAATTGTGAGCCTCGTTGATGATCACTTTACGGAGGTCACCTTTGGGTACAACAATA
>NW_021207243.1:0-1156 GCF_002162155.2 Triticum dicoccoides
CGGGCCAGAATCGGACAAAACTGTGAGTGTTGATGACCGACATGTAAACGCATCCCAGGGTTCGTTAATCGTGGTAATCACTCTGGGACACCAAAACAGTGAGTAATAGTCCATGAAACGGGCCAGAATCGGCCAAAACTACCAGTGTTGATGATCGACAAGTAAACGCATCCCAAGATTTGTTAATCGTGGAAATCACTCTCGGACCCCAAAACAGTGAGTAATAGTCCATGAAACGGGCCAGAATCGGCCAAAACTGCCAGCGTTGATGACCGACACGTAGACGCATCCCAGGGTTTGTTAATGGTGGTAATCACTCCGGGACCCCAAAACAGTGAGTAATAGTCCATGAAACCGGCCAGAATCGGCCAAAACTGCCTGTATTGATGACCGACATGTAAGCGCACCCTTGGGTTGACTAACTATGGAAATCGCTTCGGGACCCCAAATCGGTGAGTAATAATCCAAGAGATGGGCCAGAATCGGCCAAAACTGCGAGTGTTGATGACCAACACGTAAACGCATCACAGGGTTTGTTAATCGTGGAAATCACTCTGGGACCCCAAAACAGTGAGTAATATCGATGAAACAGGCCAGAATCGGCCAAAACTAGCAGTATCGATGACCGACACGTAAACACATCCCAGGGTTTGTTAATCGTGGAAATTACTTCGGGACCCAAAAACAATGAGTAATAGTCCATGAAACGGGCCAGAATAGGCCAAAACTGCCACTGTTGATGACCGAGACGTAAACGCATCCCAGGGTTTGTTGATAGTGGAAATCACTCTCCAACCCCAAAACAGTGCGTAATAGTCCATGAAACGGGCCAGAATCGGCCAAAACTGCCAGTGTTGGTGACCGACACGTAGACGCATCCTAGGGTTTGTTAATCGTGGTAATCACTCCTGGACCCCAAAACAGTGAGTAATAGTCCATGAAACGGGCCAGAATCGGCCAAAACTACCAGTGTTGATGATCGACAAGTAAACGCATCCCAAGATTTGTTAATCGTGGAAATCACTCTGGGACCCCAAAACAGTGAGTAATAGTCCGTGAAACGGGCCAGGATCGGCCAAAGCTGCCAGTGTTGATGACCGACACATAGACGCATCCCAGGGTTTGTTAATCGTGGTAATCACTCCATGACCCCAAA
>NW_021207244.1:0-1001 GCF_002162155.2 Triticum dicoccoides
ATGAATTGACTCTGGATCCTGTCATGATTAGTAGAACAAGAAACAAAACCCAAAAACAATGTTCCTATAACTACTAGGATGTGGTGGTAAAACGCTCACAGTAAAGCAAATATCAATGTCTTACAAGTTCTTACCATGCAGCAGGCGGTGATCGGCAACCAGCGGTGTCAAGTAACTCCGAATATTGAGTAAAGCGATTGCCAGGGGAGCGTACGTATACACGGTGTAGAAATATGTGGAGCTGGGTTGGCTATATATGGTAGCAAAAGATTAGCAATAATCAATTCAAAGATGCAATGTTGAATAAACGCTCAACGACGGTACTGTGCTGGTCCTAGGCTAGACTGTGCTAGAGACGCGAGCCTAGAACACCAACAAAATCACGGCGCGGCACGTAAACAAGGGAAAAGCACACTCTGAATTTTTTTTTCGCTCTTTTTTTTTGCGCTCTTTTTTTCTGCGCTGCTTTTTTTTTGCGAAAAATCACTATAATGGCGAGTATCTCAAAACTCTTCCTAGCTCAAACTGACAGGACGGGCACGAAATTTTTCGACCAATTTTTTTTTTCGACTGCCCGAACCCAAAAACTGGAAACGGGTCAAAAAAAACTTCCTATAATGGCACCTGTCTCAAAACACTCAGAAACACCTAAAAATAGGATAGCCAGAAATTTTTTCGAAAAATGCGTTTTCGAAAAATTTTGGGCCTAAACGGAGCGTGGCTACCCGACTCTTTTTTTTTCCGAAACCTACTCCGGCAAGGAAACACGAATCGGAATCTAGATGGATCCCGAAAACAAACCTAATAAGCAAGGAACTCGGATTGGTGGTGGATATATGGTGGTGGTATATGGCAGCGGTGGTGGTAGCGGTGGTAGTATATGGATATGGATCGGTGGTGGTATATGGGCACGGATTGGTGGTGGTATATGGATACGAATTCGGAGCGGTGGTGGTAGATGGCAGTGGTGATGATGATGGTGCGGCGGCGGCGTGATAACT
>NW_021207245.1:0-1150 GCF_002162155.2 Triticum dicoccoides
TACACATGCTAGTGGGTTTCATCTAGTTACTGTGGCAATGACAGGTCATGCAGAGGAAATGGGTTCAACTACCGTAGCACACAGCAGTTTGAATCGCGTTGTCTTAATGCAGTAAAAGAGAGCAGGAGCGAGAACATGGGATTGTATCGATATGATCAAATGGTTGGTTGCTTGCCTGATGGTTCGATGCACGGATACGGTTCTTCGTTAGGGTAATCACGGTACTCCTCGGGGACAGAACCTGTCGCAAAGGGCATCGATACACAAGCATCACCAAACAATGTGCAACAATATGATGCATGCATGAAACATGGCAATATGAGTGTATTGGGCTAATGCAACTAAAGCCAGAAGGGTTTGAACAAATTTGAATCAAAGATTCAAATTTCAAATTCAAATATGGCCTTTTAAAGTGCTTTTCCTTGTTCTGCTTAAAACATCAATTTAATTTGTTTGATCATGCATGAAAATAGTACAGATGCATAGATTGGATTTTTCTGATCATTTTTCATATATAATTTGTCCAATTTGGAGTTACAGAATAAAAGTTATGAATTTTTGAAGTTTAAATAATATTCTGGAATTTCCTGATTTAATTTAAATCCAGAAAATCAATTACTGCGTCAGCCTGACGTCAGTGTGACGTCAGCAGGTCAACGGAACTGGTCCAGGTCAAACCTGACAGTGGGTCCCGCATGTCAGGGTGATTATTTTAATTAAAACTTAATTAAAACTAATCCTATTTAAATAACAGGGCTGGGCCCCACCTGTCATTGACTCAGGGGAGTCAACCAGGGCCCACCCGTGGTCAAAGTTAATGTCGGCTGCCGGCGTTTAGTCGCCGGCGAGCCCGACGCGGCGGCGGAAGTGGTTTTGGTCATTTCGGCCACCAAACGGACCGCGGAGACCACCGGAGTGGAGCTGAGGCCAACCCGCAGCTCTTGGCGGAGCCCGTTGGGGTCGGGGTGGCCGGAGTCAACGGCGGCGAGCTCGGCTGCGGCCGCCGGGGTTCGGTCGTGCACGGGAACGGTGCTGGAGCTCGAAGTCGAGCAAAGCGAGGCGCTAGGGATGCTCTACGGGGTCTTGCGAACTCGTTGGACTCGCCGGGGTGACCAAATGGTCACCGGAGCTGCGTCGACGGCGAGCTCGG
>NW_021207246.1:0-1103 GCF_002162155.2 Triticum dicoccoides
CGTTGACATCAATGAGTAGGCTAAGGCCCAGGTGGTGATCCTGAGCTTGTGAAGGACCTCGTAGTATAGCTAGGCTTTCCAAGCCTCTTTTATTTTACTAGTTGTCTGTACTCAGACAAGTTACTTCCGCTGCTGGTTTGTATGACTGTATGACTTGAATGCTGGGTCGTGTGACCCGTACCTTTGTGTATGTTATGTATGGCTCTCTGAGCCTTAAATAAAGTACTTGTGTCATAGAGTCATGTTGTGATGCCTTGTTGTATTTGCACATATCGAGCATATTGTGTGTATGTTTGAAATGCTTGGTATGTGTGGGATCTGACTATCTAGTTGTTTATCCTTAGTAGCCTCTCTTACCGGGAAATGTCTCCTAGTGTTACCACTGAGCCATGGTAGCTTGCTACTGCTCGGGAACACTTAGGCTGGCCGGCATGTGTCCTTCTTCGTTCCTGTGTCTGTCCCTTTGGGGAAATGTCACGCATTGAGTACCGGAGTCCTGTTAGCCCGCTACAGCCCGGTTTACCGGAGTCCTGCTAGCCCAGTGCTACAGCCCGGACCCACTTGCTGATGACCGACACGTTCGTTGCTGGGTCATGGATGCCTGTCCCTGTAAGTCTGTGCCACTTTGGGTTTACGACTAGTCATGTCAGCCCGGGGTCTTTATCATATGGATGCTAGCGACACTATCATATACGTGAGCCAAAAGGCGCAAACGGTCCCGGGCAAAGGTAAGGCGACACCCGTGGGGTTACCGTGCGTGAGGCCGCAAAGTGATATGAGGTGTTACAAGCTAGATCGATGTGACATCGAGTCGGGGTCCTGACAGCGTTGGCATCAGAGCCGGACTGCCTGTAGGTTCTCCAAGCCAAACCGGTCGATGTTGAGTCTAGAAATTCTTTAGTTATATGTAGGGGAATTGTTTGTGGGTTGGAACGTAAGGCTCTTTTTACTCCTTTATCTTATGACATTCTGATCTGAGTCAGTCTATTCTTCCACCGGGGGTTAAGGAATTAGGATCTATTCTCTCTATCAGGATCACGCGTTACTAATCAGTAGTACCTTATAGGGTTGATGGATACAAGCCTAGTTCAGTTCTTCTACCA
>NW_021207247.1:0-1474 GCF_002162155.2 Triticum dicoccoides
TGGAGGTAGTCGTTGCTGTTGTTGTTGGAGAGGTGCGTTAGGTGCAGCGGGTGGTGGTGGTGGAAGACGCGCGAGCAATTCATTAAACTTGTTATCGAGCTTTGTTTCGAACGTCTTCTCAAGGCCAGTGATCTTCTCCATGGCCTCTTCAAAATTGTTCAGCACATCTTGCACCTGTTCAGTCATCATTTGCTGAAACTTATCATGAAGCTCCTTGTTCGATAAATTCTCCCAGTCAATCTCGTCGGCTTGTGATCCTGGCACGGTTAGCAGCAATAGAAACACACAAGAATATGATCCTACAGACTACGAACAAGTGGTGGTGGTGGGTGTCACAAATCCGTCAAGCAAAACTCAAATTCTTACCAGTTCTTACCCAGCAACAGGCGGTGATCGACAACCGTTGTAGTCAAAACTCTCAAAGCTTGGATAGAGCGATTACCAGGGAGAGTCAAACGCACAACGTAGATGTATGTGGAGCTGGGAAGGCTTATAATATGGTAGCAAAAAGGGTCAGAAATAATCAATTCAGAGATGCAAAGTTGAATAAACGCTCAACGACGGTACTGTGCTGGTCCTAGGCTAGACTGTGCTAGAGACGCGAGCCTAGAACACCAACAAAATCACGGCGCGGCACGTAAACAAGGGAGGAGCACACTCTGAATTTTTTTTTCTCTTTTTTTTTGCACTTTTTTTCCTCTTTTTTTTCTCCGCAACAATTTTTTTTCGAAAAAGTCTACAAATGTCTAAAAACTGCCTAGCCAGAATTTTCCAGACTTAGTTTTTTTTTTGAAATTGGAACTATTTTTCTTCTGCGGATGGCTCGGAAGTTGGGGAGTCCTTCTCTGTCACGACTCGGAGTATCGCGTGATCTAGAAATCGAGAACAATGCAACAATTACTGGACTCGGACTAGGACTGGTGGCGGAGATGAATCTGGTGGAACTCGGACTGGTGGCGGAGATGAATCTGGTGGAACACGGACAGGTGGCGGATATATGTTGCAGGTGAACTCGGATTGGCGTGATGGCAGCGGATATGTGGTGGCGTATATGGATTCGGATTGGCGGTGAATATGTGGTGGTGGTATATGGCAACAGCGACGATGATGATGCGGTGGTGATATATGGCAGCGGCGACGTGACAACCTGTGAACAGAACTCGAAACTCTAAAAGACTAGACGCTAAGACCAGCAACTAGACACGACGATGCAACCGCAAATTCAACAAAGCAAATACAGAAAAGATTATGCAAGGCTCAGATTGGTTCGGATGGGATGAACTAACCCTAATTTTTTTTTGGCTTTTTCGTGGACTATAGGTATGAAGAACAGACTCGATCTAAACTACGAAAAACTGTAAAATCTCACCGAGCAACCTGGAAATCTGATACCACTTGATAGAGGCAAAGGTGTCTCGTCTTTCGATGAGATGATGGATATCGCTTTGGTGGAAGTCGACTTTGACGATCTGAC
>NW_021207248.1:0-1199 GCF_002162155.2 Triticum dicoccoides
AGTGGGAGTTCATAAGATGAACTTAATTATCCTGAACATAGTCAAAAGATCTTTGCAAATTATGTCGTAAGCTCGGGCTTTAGTTCCACTGTTTAGATATGTTCCTAGAGAAAATATAGTTGAAAGTTGACAGTAGCGATTATGCGGATAGTAGAAAGCTTATGTCCTTAATGCACCGCTCAGTGTGCTGAACCCCAAACGTCGTCTGTGGATGTTGCGGACATCGGACATACACGTTTTGATAACTACGTGATAGTTCAGTTAAACGGTTTAGAGTTGAGGCACCAAAGACATTTTTTCGAAACGTCGCGAAACATATGAGATGTTTAGAGGGATGAAATTGGGATTTCAGGCTCGTGCCCATGTCAAGAGGTATAAGACCTCCGACGATTTTCTTAGCCTGCAAACTAAGGGAGAAAAGCTCAATCGTTGAGCTTGTGCTCAGATTGTCTGAGTACAACAATCACCTGAATCGAGTGGGAGTTGATCTTCCAGATGAGATAGTGATGTTTCTCCAAAGTCATTGCCACCAAGCTGCTAGAGCTTCGTGATGAACTATAACATATCAGGGATAGATATGATGATCCTTGAGGTATTCGCGATGTTTGACACCGCGAAAGTAGAAATCAAGAAGGAGCATCAATTGTTGATGGTTGGTGAAACCACTAGTTTCAAGAAGGGCAAGGACAAGAAGGGATACTTCATGAAACGGCAAATCAGCTGCTGCTATAGTGAAGAAACCCAAGGTCGAACCCAAACCCGAGACTAAGTGCTTTTGTGATAAGGGGAACAGTCACTAAGAGCGGAATTACCCTAGATACTTGGTAGATGAGAAGGCTAGCAAGGTCGATAGAAGTATATTGGATATACATTATGTTAATGTGTACTTTACTAGTACTCCTAGTAGCACCAGGGTATTAGATACCGGTTCGGTTGCTAAGTGTTACTAACTCGAAATAAAAGCTACGGAATAAACGGAGACTAGCTAAAGGTGAGCTGACGATATGCATTGGAAGTGTTTCAAAGGTTGATGTGATCAAGCATCGCATGCTCCCTCTACCATCGAGATTGGTGTTAGACCTAAATAATTGTTATTTGGTGTTTGTGTTGAGCATAGACATGATTGGATTATGTCTATCGCAATACGGTTATTCATTTAAGGAGAACAATGGTTACTCTGTTTATTTGAATAATACCTT
>NW_021207249.1:0-1351 GCF_002162155.2 Triticum dicoccoides
AGTTTAGAGCAAAAAATTTGGTTTACAACAAAAGTTAGTTAGGGCAGTAGGGTTTAATTAGGGTAGATGTTGCTTGTATAGTATATAGTGATACTAGTAGATGTTAATTAGGTTAGGGCAATAGTGGTACTAGTAGATGTTAATTAGATGTTTTTCAGTTAGGGCACTAGAGTTTTGCTAGGTTAATTAGGTTAGTAGTGCTGCTAGTAGTAGTGGTACAGTAGGTTAATTAGGTGATGTTAAATGAATAACCTAAATGAATGAAATTAGTAGTTAACTGAATTTTTTTCCTTTCATCATTATAGAGCACTAAAGTTAACTGAATTTTGTTCCATTAGTAGTTAAATGAATTTTCTTCTACACTTTGTTTTTGAATTAGCTTGTGAAATTTGGACATGTGGTTGCTCATGTATATTTGGACATGTGTTACGGTGTCGAAGAGGGATATTTGAACACTGTTTCCAGGGAATGATGCTGAGTGGCCTATGTTTTGCCGGAATGTTGATTCATTTCTGTTCCGGCAAATTTCAGGTTCTCGATTTGTCCACTTTTTAGCAAAGGTCATGCCGAAATTTTCCGTGAATTTCGGCATGACTTGTGCTACAAACTAGGACATATCGAGTGCCCGTGATTTGCCGCACCAGGAAGGAGTCAACATTCCTGCAAAACAATAGGCCTTTTTTATGTCATTATTCATTTTATTAGGTCTAGAATTAATTGACTAGATTTAATCATAGGAAACATGGCTAGCAACGATGAAGGACAGGGTTCTGGTGATTGCGACGACGCCTAACGGGCGGCAGACGAATTTTTTAGCCTTACCGACGATCAACCGATGTTATTACTGGGCCCACCGGTGGCATCAGGGACTGAGACTGACACGCAGACCGGTGCTGAGACTGAGACCGGCGCTCAGACTGACATCGAGACCGGCGCTGCCTCGGGGAGCGGAGCTGGTGTAGAACCGAAAGCAAAGAGGCAACGGGTTCCTAACAAACTCAGGACTACTAGAGTGGTGGTCACGGAGGTGGACGACGGCAATTTTGAGCCAACGGCGCCCGAGGAAGCGCGTCGATGCTACGGCAATCAAATAGGCTGCATCGTACAGACAACCGCCACCATCAACGATGAGAAACTACAGAAGATAGAAAATATGAGGAGCTCCCTCCTAAAGAAGTTTCACCAGATATTCTTGTTCCCGGGCCGGAATGTGAAGGATTATAAAGATCCAGATGAGGACTCGGCAATGAAGAAGATAAACAAACACGCCATGACCAAGTTTAGCGACGTGTTGGCCGCCTGGAAAAATCGAGTGAAAGCAAGGATCATCGACAAGAAGGAACCCTACTCT
>NW_021207250.1:0-507 GCF_002162155.2 Triticum dicoccoides
GGTAGGATTTTCATACACTTAGGCGAGTACTGGACCGCAGCTAAGCCCCTGAGTGGGAGGCTAGCTCACCACTCGGTAGGAGTTTCAAACACTTAGGCGAGTACTGGACTGTAGCTAAGCCCTCGAATGGGAGGCTGGCTCTCCACTCGGTAGGATTTTCAAACACTTAGGCGAGTACTGGACTGCAGCTAAGCCCCCGAGTGGGAGGCTCGCTCACCACTCGGTAGGATTTTCAAACACTTAGGTGAGTACTGGACTGCAGCTAAGCCCCCGAGTGGGAGGGTCGCTATCCACTCGGTAGGATTTTCAAACACTTAGGCGAGTACTGGACTACAGCTAAGCCCTCGAGTGGGAGGCTGGCTCACCACTCGGTAGGATTTTCAAACACTTAGGCGAGTACTGGACTGCAGCTATGCCCCCGAGTGGGAGGCTGGCTCACCACTCGGTAGGATTTTCAAACACTTAGGCGAGTACTGGACTGCAGCTATGCCCCCGAGTGGGAGGCTC
>NW_021207251.1:0-1560 GCF_002162155.2 Triticum dicoccoides
GGTTCAACAACCTTGGAAATCGCTTTCAGACCCCAAAACGGTGAGTAATAGGCCACGAAACGGGCCACAATCGGCCATAATTCCGAGGGTTGACGACGGACACGTAAACGCACCCCGAGGATCGTTAATCGTGGAAATAGCTCTGGGACCCCAAAATGGTGAGTAATAGACCATGAAAGAGCCCAGAATCGAACAATACTAGGATTGCTGGTGAACGACACGTAAACACACCCCGGGGTGCGTCAATCGTGGAAATCCCTCCGGGACCCCAAAACAATGAGTAATAGTCCATGAAACGGGGCAGAGTCGGCCAAAACTGTGACTGTTGATGACCGACACATAAATGCACCCCAGGGATCGTCAATCGTGGAATCGCTCTAGGACCCCCAAAACGGTGAGTAATAGTGCACGAAATGAACCAGAATGGGCCCAAATTGTGAGTGTTGATAACCGACACATAAACGCACCCTTGGGTTCGTCAGTTGTGGAAATCACTTCGGGGCCCCAAAACTGAGTAATAGTCCATGAAACGGGCTAGAATCGGCCGAAACTACGAGTGTTGATGACCGACACGCAAACGCACCCCAGGGTTCGTCAATCGTGGAAATCACTCCCGGACCCCAAATCAGTGAGTAATAGTCCAAGAAATGGGCCAGAATCGGCCAAAACTGCGAGTGTTGACGACCGACACGTAAGCGCACCTTGTGGTTCAACAACAATGGAAATCGCTTTGGGACCGCAAAACAGTGAGTAATAGTCCAAGAATCGGGCCAGAATCAGCCCAAACTGCGACTGTTGATGACCAAAACGTACGCGCACCTTAGGGTTCAACAACCATGGAAATCACTTTCTGACCCCAAAACGGTGAGTAATAGTCCACGAAACAGGCAAGAATCGGCCAAAATTGCAAGTGCTAACGACGGACACGTAAACGCACCTCGGGGATTGTCAATCATGGAAATAGCTCTGGGACCCCAAAATGGTGAGTAATAGTCCATGGAAGAGCCCAGAATCGAACAAAACTAAGATTGCTGGTGGACAACACATAAACGCACCCCGGGGTGCGTCAATCGTGGAAATCGCTCCGGGACCCCAAAACAATGAGTAATAGTCCATGAAACGGGGAAGAGTCGGCCAGAACTGCGAGTGTTGATGACCGAGACATAAATGCACCCGAGGGATCGTCAATCGTGGAAATCGCTCTAGGACCACAAAACGGTGAGTAATAGTGCATGAAATGAACCAGAATCGGCCAAAATTGCGAGTGTTGATAACCGACACGTAAACGCACCCTGGGGTTCGTCAGTTCTGGAAATCACTCTGGGACCCCAAAACAATGAGTGATAGTCCAAGAGACGGGCCAGAATCGGCCAAAACTGTGAGTGTTGATGACCGACACGTAAGCGCACCTTGGGGTTCAACAACTATGCAAATCGCTTTGGGACCCCAAAAGGGTGAGTAATATTCCAAGAATCGGGCCAGAATCAGCCCAAACTGCGATTGTTGATGACCGACACGTAAGCGCACCTTAGGGTTCAACAACCATCGAAATCGCTTTCG
>NW_021207252.1:0-954 GCF_002162155.2 Triticum dicoccoides
GGTTCAACAACCTTGGAAATCGCTTTCAGACCCCAAAACGGTGAGTAATAGGCCACGAAACGGGCCACAATCGGCCATAATTCCGAGGGTTGACGACGGACACGTAAACGCACCCCGAGGATCGTTAATCGTGGAAATAGCTCTGGGACCCCAAAATGGTGAGTAATAGACCATGAAAGAGCCCAGAATCGAACAATACTAGGATTGCTGGTGAACGACACGTAAACACACCCCGGGGTGCGTCAATCGTGGAAATCCCTCCGGGACCCCAAAACAATGAGTAATAGTCCATGAAACGGGGCAGAGTCGGCCAAAACTGTGACTGTTGATGACCGACACATAAATGCACCCCAGGGATCGTCAATCGTGGAATCGCTCTAGGACCCCCAAAACGGTGAGTAATAGTGCACGAAATGAACCAGAATTGGCCCAAATTGTGAGTGTTGATAACCGACACATAAACGCACCCTTGGGTTCGTCAGTTGTGGAAATCACTTCGGGGCCCCAAAACTGAGTAATAGTCCATGAAACGGGCTAGAATCGGCCGAAACTATGAGTGTTGATGACCGACACGCAAACGCACCCCAGGGTTCGTCAATCGTGGAAATCACTCCCGGACCCCAAATCAGTGAGTAATAGTCCAAGAAATGGGCCAGAATCGGCCAAAACTGCGAGTGTTGACGACCGACACGTAAGCGCACCTTGTGGTTCAACAACAATGGAAATCGCTTTGGGACCGCAAAACAGTGAGTAATAGTCCAAGAATCGGGCCAGAATCAGCCCAAACTGCGACTGTTGATGACCAAAACGTACGCGCACCTTAGGGTTCAACAACCATGGAAATCACTTTCGGACCCCAAAACGGTGAGTAATAGTCCACGAAACAGGCAAGAATCGGCCAAAATTGCAAGTGCTAACGACGGACACGTAAACGCACCTCGGGGATTGTCAATC
>NW_021207253.1:0-1620 GCF_002162155.2 Triticum dicoccoides
CAGAATCCGAGTCAAACTACAAGTCCAAAGGTGTTACATCACCTCCACTTGGGCCCATTGGCCTTGTACGACCTAGATTTAGTTTTAGGCTGCCTTGGGACGTCCTCCCACCTCCTTGGCCGCCACCCCTTGCTCCTATATAAGTAGATCCATCTAGTAGCTTTTCCTTGGGATTTGTTTAGTTAAAAGTTAGCCATTGCAACTTCGTGTACTTCGTTTGTGTCCAACGACCAGACCAAGACCGTTTACGGATCCCCACCTTTATCAATACTTCATATATACTCGCAATATTCAGATTGCTTTTATCATATTCTTGCTTGTTCTTCGATTGCTTGCAGGAATAGACCTTCGTGGTCAGGTTGATTGTGCTCCAGCGTGGTCAATAACCTTTCGGAGTTGGTTTAGCGATTGCTAAGGCGCAACGTCGTGCACGTTTGTAGTCGGATCGTCAAAGTCATCTTCACCAAATCGATAGTTATCATCTCATCGAAAGATCGGGACACCCCCGCCTCTATCACCATGCCAGGATCACAAGCCGACGAGATTGACTGGGAGAATTTATCGAACAAGGAGCTTCATGATAAGTTTCAGCGAATGATGACTGAACAGGTGCAAGATGTGCTGAACAATTTTGAAGAGGCCATGGAGAAGATCACTGGCCTTGAGAAGACGTTCGAAACAAAGCTCGATAACAAGTTTAATGAATTGCTCGCGCGTCTTCCACCACCACCACCCGCTGCACCTAACGCACCTCTCCAACAACAACAACAACAACGACTACCTCCACGTCGCGAAACAGACCTCCGCCGAGCAAGCCGTGTTCCTCTTGCGTTTGGTCAAACTGTTGGTGCTGCTGTTGATACTTCTGTGGCTCCTGCTGCTGATGCGGAGGAGGATGATTATGTGGGAGATTATGAGGATGAGGTTGATCAAAATCAGCACTACGTGCAGCCACCTGTACCACCACCAGCAGGTCGACCTCAGGTATATATTCGTAATGGTAGGCCTGCACCACCACCTCAGGTACGAGATGATGTCCATATTCCTAAACTAAAATTGAATATTCCACCATTTGAGGGTAGATATGTTCCTGATATATATCTTACTTGGGAGTTAGAAACTGAACAACGATTTACATGTTTACAATATCCAGAGGAGAGACGAGTTGCTGCTGCTGTTTGTGCTTTCACTAGTTTTGCATGTGTATGGTGGTCTGAACATTGTAGATTATATCCTATTCCAACTACTTGGGCTGCTTTGAAAACTGCTATGCGTACGCGTTGGGTTCCACCATATTATCAACGTGAATTGCTTCAAAAATTGCAGCGTTTAAGACAAGGGAAAAATTCTGTAGAAGAATATTATCAGGAATTACAAACTGGCATGATTAGATGTGGTATTGTTGAGGAGAATGAAGCTATGCTTGCACGTTTTCTGGGTGGATTAAATAGAGAGATTCAGACCATTCTAGACTATAAGGAGTATACTAATATCACTCGTTTATTCCATCTTGCTTGTAAAGCTGAACGTGAAGTGCAGGATCGACAAGCATTGGGGCGAACTAACTTTTCTGCAGGCCGACCTTCATCATGGACACCACGTGCATCTTCTACTTCAACT
>NW_021207254.1:0-1973 GCF_002162155.2 Triticum dicoccoides
AGAATTTTCCATATTACTGGACTTCCACCATCATGTGAACACGGTGATAGCAATGGTCAGACCAAAAGATGTAATGGTGTATGCTCGAGGGATCAACCACGAGTAAGACAACATTATGAAAATCGTTGGTTCTGATTTGACTTGACGATAGCCCATACTCAAGTCAAAGTATTGACAAGGCAATAGATCCAACAACTGATCACGAAGACCAATCAATGGAGATATCATCTTTCTTCAACACACACACACGCACAAAAGATATCCCTTAACATGAACTAAGTCAGACAAGCTTTTATCTTCCAACTCTCCAAGTTATTGTTTAGCTTAACCAACTAGCTCAAGGAATCCGACACTGATTCATGGAGAAAGGGTGGCTTACAAGAACCCCCCCCCCCTGTGGACCGCCTTTTCAGTTTTTAAAAAAATAAAAAAATGATAAAAATGTCAAAAAAAATAAAAGAAAATAAGTTTGCCATGTCATATGTGGTCTAGTTGTTGGGAAAATTTACAAATATAAATTTCGACTTTATTTGCAAAATATCTCTGGAAATTTGTAAAATGGGCATAACTTTTGCATACGAACTCGGATTAAAAAGTTTTATATATGAAAAATCATCTACTCGAAAAGTTACATCCGAATTTAACTGGGGGAACCCCGTTAAACATTTTCAAAATCCCCAAAAATCTAAAACAAAAAAAGTTACGGGGCTTTCAAGATCTAGAGGCAAAAAAATTAAAAAAAAAGGTTTGGGATACTTCGTACGTATGCATGACCGATTTGGGATGATTCCAAGGGAAACAAAACAAACCTTTCTCAAATTCATGGTGGCAACTTACACCTAATACACGTGAACTTGGAGAAAGTCACTTCTTTCATCCAAGCATAAGCTTCATGAACGGAACACGAAGGAATTGCTTACAAGGTTTTCAACACTAGGTTGATGTTCAACATGAATCATGGGGGAGACAAAAATGCTGCTGATGGGCTCAACAACAACTCATCAGAATTTTCCATATTACTGGACTTCCACCATCATGTGAACACGGTGATAGCAATGGTCAGACCAAAAGATGTAATGGTGTATGCTCGAGGGATCAACCACGAGTAAGACAACATTATGAAAATCGTTGGTTCTGATTTGACTTGACGATAGCCCATACTCAAGTCAAAGTATTGACAAGGCAATAGATCCAACAACTGATCACGAAGACCAATCAATGGAGATATCATCTTTCTTCAACACACACACACGCACAAAAGATATCCCTTAACATGAACTAAGTCAGACAAGGTTTTATCTTCCAACTCTCCAAGTTATTGTTTAGCTTAACCAACTAGCTCAAGGAATCCGACACTGATTCATGGAGAAAGGGTGGCTTACAAGAACCCCCCCCCCTGTGAACCGCCTTTTCAGTTTTTAAAAAAATAAAAAAATGATAAAAATGTCAAAAAAATAAAAGAAAATAAGTTTGCCATGTCATATGTGGTCTAGTTGTTGGGAAAATTTACAAATATAAATTTCGACTTTATTTGCAAAATATCTCTGGAAATTTGTAAAATGGGCATAACTTTTGCATACGAACTCGGATTAAAAAGTTTTATATATGAAAAATCATCTACTCGAAAAGTTACATCCGAATTTAACTGGGGGAACCCCGTTAAACATTTTCAAAATCCCCAAAAATCTAAAACAAAAAAAGTTACGGGGCTTTCAAGATCTAGATGCAAAAAAATTAAAAAAAAAGGTTTGGGATACTTCGTACGTATGCATGACCGATTTGGGATGATTCCAAGGGAAACAAAACAAACCTTTCTCAAATTCATGGTGGCAACTTACACCTAATGCACGTGAACTTGGAGAAAGTCACTTCTTTCATCCAAGCATAAGCTTCATGAACGGAACACGAAGGAATTGCTTACAAGGTTTTCAACACTAGGTTGATGTTCAACATGAATCATGGGGGAGACAAAA
>NW_021207255.1:0-1849 GCF_002162155.2 Triticum dicoccoides
GTGGTATAGATACATTAACCTGATCATGTGCATTTGGATGTTTGTGCACCTCTCGTGACGGTTGTGGTATTTGCAAAGGTGGTGGCACGTCTCCCGCGATCGACAAAGCCCATGAATTGACTCTGGATCCTGTCATGATTAGTAGAACAAGAAACAAAACCCAAAAATAATGTTCCTATAACTACTAGGATGTGGTGGTAAAACGCTCACAGTAAAGCAAATATCAATGTCTTACAAGTTCTTACCATGCAGCAGGCGGTGATCGGCAACCAACGGTGTCAAGTAACTCCGAATATTGAGTAAAGCGATTGCCAGGGGAGCGTACGTATACACGGTGTAGAAATATGTGGAGCTGGGTTGGCTATATATGGTAGCAAAAGATTAGCAATAATCAATTCAAAGATGCAATGTTGAATAAACGCTCAACGACGGTACTGTGCTGGTCCTAGGCTAGACCAGACTAGAGACGCGAGCCTAGAACACTAAAGAGGTCACGGCGTAGCACAACTAGCATCAATGAAGGATACTAAGTAGCTCTTGACAGCAAGATATAAGTGAAGATCACAACGGCAGTGAAGATAATGATGAAAAACAACTGCCAAGCAGGATATACAACAACTCTCTCTCCAACTTTCCTCCTGAAAAGTTTGAGACAATTTTCTGATAAATTCTTTCAAAGAATGCTACTAACTCAAGCTTTCCAATGCAAAAAGAATCACGCAATTCCGAGTTGATATGAGGAGTCAAAGAATTCTAAAACTGGCCTGAAAAATTGGAACAAGTTGTGTTCACGAACTTCGGAGGGCAAAAAGACCTATTTAGAAGCCGATTTTGAGGTGTCAAATATTGAACGAGCTTCTGCAACTATTTAGATGCGGCTCGTCGCTATCTTCAATTTGAGTACTCACGGAGCCAAAACTGACTTCGTATGAGGAAGATACACCTGTTTTACTGAACAGTGCGCAAAACAGATTCCAATCCGAATTCAGGTACGAGATTGATTCTAGATAGATCCAATTTTTTTCTTCTCTCTTTTTTTTCTCACGCTTTTTTTTCTTTTTCTTCTCCCTCTTTTTCTTTTTTTTTCTTTCCTTTTTTCTCTCTTTTTTTTCTTTATCTTCTTTTTCTCCCTCTTTCCAAGACAAACTAGATAAGATGCAGATTCGATCAGGCGAAGATGTGAGTGACCTCAACTATGATTATGACAATAAACAGTGCGTAGCACGTGGTGGAAATTGGTGGATTGGATGGTGGACAGTGGATGAGATAATGATGCAGCGGTGGCGTGACTAATGTGAACAGAACTCGAAACTCTAAACGAACTAGACACTAAGACCAGCAACTCGACACGATGATGCAACCGATAATTCAACTATGCAAGCAATGAAAAGAGAATTGCAAAGGCTCAGACTGGCTTGGACCAAGGATGAATAGATCTAACTCTTTTTTGTGGCTTTTTCTTGGACAATAGGTAAGAAAATAAATCTAATCTAGGAAAACTGGAAATTCTCACCGAGCAACCTGAAAACTGATACCACTTGATAGAGGCGGGGGTGTCCCGATCTTTCGATGAGATGATAACTATCGATTTGGTGGAGACGACTTTGACGATCCGACTACAAACGTGCATGACGTTGCGCCTTAGCAATCGCTAAACCAATCTCCTGAGGTTACTGACGATGCCGAAAGCACGGTCAGCCTGACCACGAAGGTCTATTCCTGCAAGCAATCGAAGAACGAGCAAGAATATGATAAAGCAATCTGAATATTGCAAATATATATGAGGTATTGATAATGGTGGGGATCCGGAAGCGGTCTTGGTCTGGTCGTTGGACACAAACGAAGTACA
>NW_021207256.1:0-2609 GCF_002162155.2 Triticum dicoccoides
GAGTAGAGACGGTCACGGCAAAAACTGGACGCACTTCGTGTACAAACTGGACAATGTCTTTCGGAGTATCAGGGTTTCAGACGAGAACTCATCTGTTACATGGGAAGTTTAATGTTTTTTAACTTATTTGAAATCCCGACTTCTTTTGCGCTCAGCATGCAGCATCCAAAGCGACGTCATCAATTTCCAACACGTTCTGAGATCATTTGATGTTTTTCAGTCATTTACCGATTTGTTTAGAGAGCTAAATGACCGTGACATTGAAAATCACTACAAAATGAACTCTGAAAATGTTGAAACTTGCCGTGGTATCATCATTTCACCCACATAGCATGTGCGAAACAGAAGAGACGGTCACGGCAAAAACTAGATGCACTTCGTGTACAAACTCGATAATGTCTTTCGGAGTATCAGGGTTTCGGACGAGAACTCATCTGTTACACGGGCACTTCAATGTTTTTTAAACTTATTTGAAATATCGACTTATTTGCATTCAGTATGCAGCATTCAAAGCGATGTCATCAAGTTCCAACACGTTCTGACATCATTTGATGTTTTTCAGTCATTTACCGATTTGTTTAGAGAGCTAAATGACCGTGGAATTGAAAATCACTACAAAATTAACTCTGAAAATGTTGAAACTTGCCATGGTATCATCATTTCACCCGCATAGCATGTGCAAAAGAGTAGACAGGGTCATGGCAAAAACTGGACACACTTCTTGTACAAACTGGACAATGTCTTTCAGAGTACGAGGGTTTCGGACGAGAACTCATCTGTTACATGGGCACTTCAATGTTTTTTAAACTTATTTGAAATCCCGACTTCTTTTGCATTCAGTATGCAGCATTCAAAGCGACATCATCAATTTTCAACACGTTCTGACATCATTTGATGTTTTTCAGTCATTTATTGATTTGTTTAGGGAGCTAAATGACCGTGAAATTGAAAATCACTACAAAATGAACCCTAAAAATGTTGAAACTTGGCATGGTATCATCATTTCACCCGCATAGCATGTGCGAAAGAGTAGAGACGGTCACGGCAAAAACTGGACGCACTTCGTGTACAAACTGGACAGTGTCTTTCGGAGTATCAGGGTTTCGGACGAGAACTCATCTGTTACACGGGAAGTTCAATGTTTTTTAACTTATTTGAAATGCCGACTTCTTTTGCGCTCAGCATGCAGCATTCAAAGCGACGTCATCAATTTCCAACATGTTCTGACATCATTTGATGTTTTTCAGTCATTTACCGATTTGTTTAGAGAGGTAAATGACCGTGAAATTGAAAGTCACTACACAATGAACTATGAAAATGTTGAAACTTGCCATGGTATCATCATTTCACCCACATAGCATGTGCGAAAGAGTAGAGAGGGTCACAGCAAAAACTAGACGCACTTCTTGTACAAACTAGACAATGTCTTTCGGAGTATCAGGGTTTCAGACGAGAACTCATCTGTTACATGGGCACTTCAATGTTTTTTAAACTTATTTGAAATCCCGACTTCTTTTGTGTTCAGTATGCATCATTCAAAGCGACGTCATCAATTTTCAACACGTTCTGACATCATTTGATGTTTTTCAGTCATTTACTGCTTTGTTTAGGGAGCTAAATGACCGTGAAATTGAAAATCTCTACAAAATGAACGCTGAAAATGTTGAAACTTGGCATGGTATCATCATTTCACCCGCATAGCATGTGCGAAAGAGTAGAGACGGTCACGGCAAAAACTGGACGCACTTCGTGTACAAACTGGACAGTGTCTTTCGGAGTATCAGGGTTTCAGACGAGAACTCATCTGTTACACGGGAACTTCAATGTTTTTTAACTTATTTGAAATCCCGACTTCTTTTGCCTTCAATATGCAACATTCAAAGCATCGTCATCAATTTCCAACATGTTCTGACATCATTTGCTATTTTTCAGTCATTTACCGATTTGTTTAGAGAGCTAAATGACCGTGAAATTGAAAATCACTACAAAATGAACTCTTAAAATGTTGAAACTTGCCATGGTATCATCATTTCACCCGCATAGCTTGTGCGAAAGAGTAGAGAGGGTCACGGCAAAGCCTGGACGCACTTCGTGTACAGGCTGGACAATGTCTTTCGAAGTATCAGGGTTTCAGACGAGAACTCATCTGTTACACGGGCACTTCAATGTTTTTTAAACTTATTTGAAATCCTGACTTATTTTGCATTCAGTAGTACGGTCAGTCCAAGCGACGTCATCAATTTCCAACACGGTCTGACATCATTTGCTGTTTTTCAGTCATTTACCGATTTGTTTAGAGAGCTAAATGACCGTGAAATTGGAAATCACTCCAAAATGAACTATGAAAATGTTGAAACTAGACATGGTATCATCCTTTAACCTGCATATCATGTGCGAAAGAGTAGAAAGGGTCACGGAAAAACCTGGACGCACTTCGTGTACAGGCTGGACATTGTCTTCCGGAGTATCACGGTTTTGGACGAGAACTCATCTGTTACACGGGCACTTCAATGTTCTTTAAACTTATTTGAAATACTGACTTATTTGCGTTCAGTATGCAGCATTCAAAGCAACGTCATCAATTTCCAACACGTTCTGACATCATTTGA
>NW_021207257.1:0-1207 GCF_002162155.2 Triticum dicoccoides
TTCTTTCATGGAGGCGATCGGCTGTTTCGAAGCATCGGCGGCAACGCGTGTGCATAAGACGTACGGCGATTGATCTGTAGATCGATCGGGCGAGCGTACATACAGCGTGTCTTCAGCGAAACTCCTGGCGAGCGTGTTTTGGTGTTCTAGATTTTTTTCGGTTTCGACGAGATCGATACGCTGATCAAAGGAAGGGGCGTGCCTAACGTGCGCGCGCGTCCCAGCCGGCGCGCTCGATTTCTGACCGCAGCTATCCGACAGCAAAACGACAACGTAGCGATCAGGCTTTCGCCTCCTATTCCCTTTCTCGATCGATCCCGTGACGAGCAGCGCTGGCCCAGTGCTTTCTATTCCCCTTCTTGACTTTGGCCCAGCGCTGGCCCAATACCTCCCCTAGCTTCTATTCCCTTTCCACCTTTTTTTTTCTTTTGGGCCTGCTATTCCGCCCATTCCCTTTCTGGGCCAGCGGTTTTTCAGGGACAGTAGTGGGCGGGAAATTCCACTTTTAATTGAAATAAACTAGGACTTTCAACCCCCCAAAAAACAAAAACGAATAGCTACTTTTACACACACAAAAATTAGCCTATCCCTTTATTCCCTTTCGATTAATACTATCCAGAAACATAATTTAGTTAAACAAAAAATAGTTTACTGAAGTAAATTGATCTAATGCTTTTCGGTTGAATCGACATTAATTAAATTGATCTACTACGAACAAGTTTTAAATTAATAAGAAAATCTAAAAAGCAAGAACATATTTATAGAAATGAACAACTTTTGAATTTGTGAATTTTTTTAGGAAAACAAGAACATTTTTTAAAACACAAACATTTTTTGAAATGAACAACATTTTCTGAAATTTCTACCAAATTTTTAAAACACCAATATTTTTACGTCGTCGCTACCGCGACGACGTCCGCCTCTACTCGCGTAACCCTAAGATAGACAGGGTGGCCGTGGTGTCGCGTGCTCGTCTCGGCGTCCGTCGTCGCTACCGCGACGACGTCCACCTCGACTCGCGTTACGCTAAGCCAGGGTGGCAGTGGTGCCACGTGCTCGTCTCGGCGTCCGTCGTCGCTACCGCGACGACGTCCGCCTCGACTCGCGTTACGCTAAGACAGGGTGGCAGTGGTGTCACGTGCTCGTCTCGGCATCCGTCGTCGCTACCACGACGACGTCCGCCTCGACTCGCGTTACGCAAAGACAG
>NW_021207258.1:0-862 GCF_002162155.2 Triticum dicoccoides
AAAAAAATTAGTATCAAACAGCTTTTTAAATGCTACTGTCTTATAAAAAAAATATTACTGTTATTATTTAAACAAGTTTGAACATATTTAAACACAAATAAGTATCAAACAGCTTTTTAAATGCTAAAAAAAATTTGTGGAGCCCACCTCGATCCCCCTCCATCTCGACCGCTATCCCACCTCGCCAGATCCGGTCCCCCTCGGCGCCGAGCACCCCCCAAGTCCACCGGCCGCCGCCGCCGACCCACCGCACCCTCGATTCCCCTACCCAACCGCCGCCGCCGACCCCCCGCACCCCGCGCACCGTCTTATAAAAAAAATAAGTATCAAACAGCTTTTTAAATGCTACTGTCTTATAAAAAAATATTACTGTTATTATTTAAACAAGTTTGAACATATTTAAACATAAATAAGTATCAAACAGCTTTTTAAATGATAAAAAAAAAATTGTGGAGCCTGGGAGTCGAACCCAGGACCTCCTGGTGTGAGAACTGGCTGCTGACCAGTCGAGCTAGTAGAGTGGGCTTGACATGGATAGGTTCTGGTAGTACATAACCTTTTGGCTCGAGTTGAAATAAAAAAAATACTAATGGCGCACCACGGTGAGGTGCGCCATTAGTATGGACATGCTAATGGCGCACCACGGTGAGCTGCGCCATTAGTATTGTGGCCCGATCCCCCTTCGCCCGATCCCCCCTTCGCCCGATCCCCCCTTCCCTCTCCCCCTCGCCAGTTCTCTCCCTCTCGATCCACCGCCGCCGCCGCCGCTGCCCTCGCCCTCGCCCTCTCCCTCCCTCGCCCTCTCCTCGCCTTCCCTCTCCCTCGCCCCGCCTCCCTCGACGCCACCATCCCCGCCACCTCG
>NW_021207259.1:0-2223 GCF_002162155.2 Triticum dicoccoides
TGTGTGTGTGTGTAATTCTGTGAAATTGAATGAATTTAAGAAAAAACAAAAAAATAGGGGCTATACAGGCTCTTTGCCATCTGCTAGCAGACGACGAAGAGCTTTGCCCTCAGCCAACAGACAGCAAAGCTACCACGTGGCAGCTACCTGTGCAACCTGGGGCACTGGCTGGCCTATTTGGTTACTTTGTCATTTGCTGACAGACGGCAAAGACCGTTGGACCTTTCCCGTCTGGCAGCGTACGGCATAGAATGCCACGTGGTAGCACCTGGGGGCTGGCCTATTTGGTTACTTTGTCGTCCGCTGGTAGACGACAAAGGTGCAATGGTCTTTGTCGTCTGCCAACGGACGGCAAAGCACGTCGTTAACCCCCTAATGGACCTAACCTGCCGCATGTGTCGTCCAGGCTCTTTGTCGTCTGCTAGCGGACGACAAAGACCGTTTCATCTTTGTCGTCCGCCAGCAGACGGCAAAGAGCCCTTCGCCGTAGCCTATTCAGCCGGACCTATTGCTGTCTGCTGGCGGGCGGCAAAGGCATTTGCTGTCTGCTGGCGGGCGGCAAAGGCATTTGCCGTCTGCCAGGCATGCCTTTGCCGTCAGCCATGGCAGATGGCAAAGTGCCCGATTCCTATAGTGCCACCTCCTCCACCACCCACCAAGGCGCGTCGGGCACCCCCTGGCGCGCCCAGGTGTCTTGTGGGGTCCCCTTAAGTCGGTTGGGGCTCTTCTTCCGGTGCAAGAAATATAAATTTTGGAAAAGATCGTGTAAAAATTTCAAATCAATCGAAGTTAGGATCTCCAGGAATTTAAGAATTGGTGAAGGGCTAGAAAATAGGAACGTGAAATAGAGGAGAACAGAGGGATAGATCCAATCTTGGAGGGGCTCCCGCCCCTCTGCCGCCATGGAGGCCATAGACTAGAGGGGGACCCTCCTCCATCTAGGGGGGGAGGTCAAGGAAGAAGAAGAAGGGGGGCTCTCTCCCCCTTGATGACACACAATTATAGGGGATCAATTGTAGTCCTTTCGATAAGTAAGAGTGTCGAACCCAAAGAGTGTCGGCGTTCTGGGAACGGGGGTCCCTAGACTTGCCTGCCTGCGGCCTGCGGCGTGGCTCAAGCGGGGGCCCAGCGCGGCCCATCTTCATCAGTTCAAGCTCAAGACCCTCGCGAGGGGCCAAGCCTCGTGGGGCAGACGACAGGAAGCTTCCTCAAAGGCAGCCTCATCAGGCAGGCTCGCGAGGAGGCGGAGAGATCAAGCAAGGGGTACCTCGCGAGGAACCCGTGACGCAAGCCATGACGATCGAGGCCAGGCGGGCGTCATCCTGTGCAGTGTCCTTGTTTCCCCTTTGGTGCAAAGGGGGCAAGCACAGGCCAAGGCATTAGGCAAAGGTTACCATTCCGGTGCAACGAGACCAAGACCAGCCGGACGGCAGGACGGAGGTCACCGTGGAGCCCAGGACGGTGTCATCGCCAGTGCTTTTGGCAGCCGAAGACCACCTTTGGTCAGGATAACTTGTACTAGATGTTCCCCTTTGAAATGGCCAATTGTTGGCGCCCTTCCCGCTCATTATTTGGGGAGAGGCCCAGGGCCTCTATAAATAGAGCTAGCCACCACAGAAGGAGGGGACGACAGCTGGAAATCTGGTAGAACCATAGCAAAGAGAGAGGAAGAGGCGACTGAACTCACCCTAGCAGTTCATCGCACCAGCTCAAGAGCACCTCTCGCGAGGCTATTCTTCCCTTGTACTGTCCATCATCAGCCCCAGAGGCAATCCACCACACCACACACTGGAGTAGGGTATTACACCACAACGGTGGCCCGAACTAGTATAAACATCGTGTCCCTTGTCTTGTTCATCATTTTCATCTTAGTTCGCACGAGAGGATCGGACGTAGATCGGTAGGGGAGAAATCTCCGCGCGCACCCCAGTGTTCAAACCTCAAGGGTCTGCCGGAACCCGAAACCCAACATTTGGCGCACCAGGTAGGGGTGCGCCAGAGTCCTCCTTCCTCCGCGTCGCGTTCCGCCGCTTCTCCACCCGGATGTCAAGCAACCCGGCTGCCAACGCCAACCGCTGGGCGGCGTGGCCCGCCCCCGCCATTTCGCCGTCTCAGGGCGACCTCAACCTTGCGCCTCAGGCAGCTCGCGCTCCGCAGGGCGCTGCAGGGCGCGGGCGACGCGGCCAGACGCCGCATGCCCTCACGCCACGGCAGGTGTGGGCC
>NW_021207260.1:0-2223 GCF_002162155.2 Triticum dicoccoides
TGTGTGTGTGTGTAATTCTGTGAAATTGAATGAATTTAAGAAAAAACAAAAAAATAGGGGCTATACAGGCTCTTTGCCATCTGCTAGCAGACGACGAAGAGCTTTGCCCTCAGCCAACAGACAGCAAAGCTACCACGTGGCAGCTACCTGTGCAACCTGGGGCACTGGCTGGCCTATTTGGTTACTTTGTCATTTGCTGACAGACGGCAAAGACCGTTGGACCTTTCCCGTCTGGCAGCGTACGGCATAGAATGCCACGTGGTAGCACCTGGGGGCTGGCCTATTTGGTTACTTTGTCGTCCGCTGGTAGACGACAAAGGTGCAATGGTCTTTGTCGTCTGCCAACGGACGGCAAAGCACGTCGTTAACCCCCTAATGGACCTAACCTGCCGCATGTGTCGTCCAGGCTCTTTGTCGTCTGCTAGCGGACGACAAAGACCGTTTCATCTTTGTCGTCCGCCAGCAGACGGCAAAGAGCCCTTCGCCGTAGCCTATTCAGCCGGACCTATTGCTGTCTGCTGGCGGGCGGCAAAGGCATTTGCTGTCTGCTGGCGGGCGGCAAAGGCATTTGCCGTCTGCCAGGCATGCCTTTGCCGTCAGCCATGGCAGATGGCAAAGTGCCCGATTCCTATAGTGCCACCTCCTCCACCACCCACCAAGGCGCGTCGGGCACCCCCTGGCGCGCCCAGGTGTCTTGTGGGGTCCCCTTAAGTCGGTTGGGGCTCTTCTTCCGGTGCAAGAAATATAAATTTTGGAAAAGATCGTGTAAAAATTTCAAATCAATCGAAGTTAGGATCTCCAGGAATTTAAGAATTGGTGAAGGGCTAGAAAATAGGAACGTGAAATAGAGGAGAACAGAGGGATAGATCCAATCTTGGAGGGGCTCCCGCCCCTCTGCCGCCATGGAGGCCATAGACTAGAGGGGGACCCTCCTCCATCTAGGGGGGGAGGTCAAGGAAGAAGAAGAAGGGGGGCTCTCTCCCCCTTGATGACACACAATTATAGGGGATCAATTGTAGTCCTTTCGATAAGTAAGAGTGTCGAACCCAAAGAGTGTCGGCGTTCTGGGAACGGGGGTCCCTAGACTTGCCTGCCTGCGGCCTGCGGCGTGGCTCAAGCGGGGGCCCAGCGCGGCCCATCTTCATCAGTTCAAGCTCAAGACCCTCGCGAGGGGCCAAGCCTCGTGGGGCAGACGACAGGAAGCTTCCTCAAAGGCAGCCTCATCAGGCAGGCTCGCGAGGAGGCGGAGAGATCAAGCAAGGGGTACCTCGCGAGGAACCCGTGACGCAAGCCATGACGATCGAGGCCAGGCGGGCGCCGTCCTGTGTAGTGTCCTTGTTTCCCCTTTGGTGCAAAGGGGGCAAGCACAGGCCAAGGCATTAGGCAAAGGTTACCATTCCGGTGCAACGAGACCAAGACCAGCCGGACGGCAGGACGGAGGTCACCGTGGAGCCCAGGACGGTGTCATCGCCAGTGCTTTTGGCAGCCGAAGACCACCTTTGGTCAGGATAACTTGTACTAGATGTTCCCCTTTGAAATGGCCAATTGTTGGCGCCCTTCCCGCTCATTATTTGGGGAGAGGCCCAGGGCCTCTATAAATAGAGCTAGCCACCACAGAAGGAGGGGACGACAGCTGGAAATCTGGTAGAACCATAGCAAAGAGAGAGGAAGAGGCGACTGAACTCACCCTAGCAGTTCATCGCACCAGCTCAAGAGCACCTCTCGCGAGGCTATTCTTCCCTTGTACTGTCCATCATCAGCCCCAGAGGCAATCCACCACACCACACACTGGAGTAGGGTATTACACCACAACGGTGGCCCGAACTAGTATAAACATCGTGTCCCTTGTCTTGTTCATCATTTTCATCTTAGTTCGCACGAGAGGATCGGACGTAGATCGGTAGGGGAGAAATCTCCGCGCGCACCCCAGTGTTCAAACCTCAAGGGTCTGCCGGAACCCGAAACCCAACATTTGGCGCACCAGGTAGGGGTGCGCCAGAGTCCTCCTTCCTCCGCGTCGCGTTCCGCCGCTTCTCCACCCGGATGTCAAGCAACCCGGCTGCCAACGCCAACCGCTGGGCGGCGTGGCCCGCCCCCGCCATTTCGCCGTCTCAGGGCGACCTCAACCTTGCGCCTCAGGCAGCTCGCGCTCCGCAGGGCGCTGCAGGGCGCGGGCGACGCGGCCAGACGCCGCATGCCCTCACGCCACGGCAGGTGTGGGCC
>NW_021207261.1:0-2827 GCF_002162155.2 Triticum dicoccoides
TGGCTTGTATGGAGCCCGATTTGCAACAGCATTTCGAAAATGTTGAGGCTTACGATCTGATCCAGAGTCTCAAGAGCATGTTTCAGACACAGGCTAGGACCGAAAGTTTCAACGTCTGGCGATCCTTGATGGATTGCAAGATGAAGGAAGGTGATCCACTAAGCCCACATGTGATCAAGATGATCGAATATGTGCAAGCTTTGGATTGGTTGGGCTTCCCACTCTTGGATGAGCTGGCTACTGATGCTGTTCTGGGTTCTCTTCCGCCCAGCTATGGGACGTTCATCTCAAACTATCATATGCATGGCATGGATAAGAAGCTCACTAAATTGCATGGGATGCTCAAGGTGGCAGACCAGGATATTAAGAAAGGCACGCATCAAGTGTTGATGGTGCAGAAATCGGCTAAGTTCAAGAAGAGTTGGTCCAAGAAAAAGGCTAAGGCAAAGGGCACGGAGACGGTAACCTCTGCCGCTACGCCGAAGTCTGGACCAGACTCGAAGACCGTTTGCTATCATTGCAAGGAGACCGGTCACTGGAAGAGGAACTATAGCAAGTGGCTTGCAGAGCATGGCAAGAAGGCCGGAAATGCTTCTTCAAGCAAAGGTACACTTGTTGCATATGTTATAGACATTTACCTTGCTGACATACCTAGTAGCTCTTGGGTATTTGATACCGGATCGGTTGTTCATATTTGCAACTCGATGCAGGGGCTGGTAAGAACTAGGCGTGTGGCACAAGGGGAGATTGACATCAGGGTCGGCAACAAAGCAAGAGTTGCTGTGTTGGAGGTCGGCACGATGTAGCTCCAACTTCCTTCCGGATTCATTATGGAATTGAATAATTGTTATTACATTCTTGCACTTAGTCGGAACATTATTTCTGCCTCATGTTTGATGAGTCAAGGTTATGAATTCAATTTGAAGGACAATGGTTGTTCGATATTTTTGAATGGTATGTTCCACGGCTATGCACCATTATTGATGGGCTATTTATATTGAACCTAGAACAGGAACCAGTCTATAACGTGAATGTCAAAAGGCATAAGCCTAATGAGATAAATCCAACATACTTCTGGCATTGCCGGCTTGGACACATTAGTCTGAAATGCATGAAGAAGCTCCATGATGGTGGGCTCCTAACTTCGTCCGACTTCGGGTCGTTCGAGACATGTGAATCATGCTTGCTCGGCAAGATGACTAAGTCTCCTTTCGCAAAGAGTTGCGAGAGGGCGTCCGAGCTGTTGGAACTTATACATAGTGATGTGTGTGGTCCAATGAGCACAACTACTAGAGGTGGCTATCATTACTTCGTGACTTTTACCGATGACTTGAGTAGATATGGATATATCTATTTGATGAGGCACAAGCCGGGGACTTTTGAAAAGTTCAAAGAGTTTCAGAATGAGGTTGAGAATCAGCTCGGCAAGACTATAAAGCTTCTGCAATCTGATCGTGGAGGTGAGTACATGAGCCAGGAGTTTGATGATCATCTGAAAAGTGAAGGTATAGTACCTCAGCTCACACCTCCAGGCACGCCACAGAGAAACGGCGTGTCGGAACGGAGGAATAGGACCTTGTTGGACATGGTCCGGTCTATGATGAGGAAATCAGATTTACCCTTGTCATTCTAGGGATACGCTTTGGAAACTGCAGCTTTCACACTTAACAGGGTACCATCAAAATCCGTAGACAAGACACCACATGAGATGTGGACCGGGAAGAGTCCCAGTTTCTCTTTTCTAAAGATTTGGGGTTGTGAAGCATTTGTCAAGCGACTCATGTCAGACAAGCTTACACCTAAGTCGGATAAATGCATATTCATGGGATATCCGAGGGAAACCTTGGGATATAGCTTCTACAACCGGGAAGAGAACAAAGTATTTGTTGCTCGGAACGAGGTTTTCCTTGAGAAAGAGTTTCTCAGTCGGGAGGCCAGTGGGAGGACGGTTCAACTCGAAGAAATTCGAGGACCACTCGAGGATGGCTCGGTTGGTGATGAAATCATACCGGAGTCAGTCAGGGAACCCATAGTGGAAGCGGCACCGGAACGACGGAGGTAAGAAATATTGCACAGAGTGTGTAATGTATTGTTGCTAGAAAGCGATGAGCCGGCCACATATGTGGAAGCGATGGTGAGCCCAGATTCTGAGGCATGGCTGGAGGCCATGAGATCCGAGTTAAAATCCATGGATGAGAATCAAGTCTGGGACTTGGTTGATCCGCCACCTGGCGTAACTGCCATTGGTTGAAAATGGGTCTTTAAGAAGAAAACCGATGTGGATGGAAATGTTCAGATCCACAAAGCTCGGCTTGTCGATAAGGGTTATGGACAAGTTCAAGGAATTGACTGTGATGAGACTTACTCGCTGGTAGTGATGCTGAAATCGGCGAGGATCGTACTAGCTATAGCTGCATATTTCGATTACGAGATATGGCAGATGAATGTCAAAATGAATTTCCTTCACGGAAATTTAACCGAGGACGCGTATATGATACAGCCCGAGGGTTTTGTCGATCCGACTAGCACTAGTAAGGTATGCAAGCTCAAGAGATCCATTTATGGGTTGAAGCAAGCATCTCGGAGTTGGAACATTCATTTTGATGAGGTCGTCACTGGTCTCGGTTTCATCAAAAGCGAAGAGGACTCTTGTTTATACAAGAAGTTAAGTGGGAGCTCGATAGTGTTTTGATCTTGTATGTGGATGACATACTGCTTATCGGGAATGATGTTTCGATGCTGAACTCGGTCAAGAAGTCATTTAATGGCAAGTTTTCAATGAAAGACCTTGTTGAGGCAGTGTATATTTTAGGCATTAAGATCTATA
>NW_021207262.1:0-1161 GCF_002162155.2 Triticum dicoccoides
TGAGTGTTGATGACCGACACGTAAACGGACCTTAGGGTTCAACAACTATGGAATCGCTTCGGGACCCCTAAATGATGAGTAATAGTCCACGAATCGCGTCAGAATTGGCCAAAACTATGAGTGTTGACGACAGAGACGCAAACGCACCCCGGGGATTGTAAATCATGGAAATCGCTCTGGGACGCCAAAACGGTGAGTAATAGTACACGAAACGGACCAGAAATTGGCCAAAATTGTGAGTGTCATTGACCGACACGTAAACGCACCACGGGGTTCGTAAATCATGGAAATCACGCTTGGACCAAAAAACAGAGTAATAGTCCAAGAAACGGGCCAGAATCGGCCAAAACTGTGGGTGTTGATGACTAACACGTAAGTGCGCCTTGGGGTTCTGCAACTATGGAAATCACTTCAGGCCCAGAAAACGGTGACTAAAAGTCCACAAAACGCGTTAGAATTGGCCAAAACTGTGAGTGTTCATAACCGACACGTAAGCGCACCAGGGGGTTCGTTAATCGTGGGAATCATTCCGGGGCCCCAAAACAGTGAGTAATTGTCCACGAAACGGGCCAAAATTGGCCAAAACTACTAGTATTGATGACCGACATGTAAACGCACCCCGGGGATCGTTAATCGTGGAAATCACACCGGGGCCCCATAACAGTGAGTGTTGATGACCGACACCTAAACGCACCTTGGGGTTCAACAACTATGGAAATCGCTTCGGGAGCCTAAATGCTGAATAATAGCCCACGAATCGCGTCAGAATTGGCCAAAACTGTGAGTGTTGACGACAGACACGCAAACGCACTCCGGGGATTGTCAATCGTGGAAATCTCTCTGGGACTCCCAAACGGTGAGTAATAGTGCATGAAACGGACGAGAATTCGCCAAAATTGTGAGTGTTTATGACCGACACATAAACGCACCCCGGAGTTCGTCAATCGTGGAAATCACTCCGGGACCACAAAACTAAGTAATAATGCACGAAATGGGCCAAAATCGTCCCAAAATGCGCTTGTTGATGATCGACACATAAGCGCACCATGGGGTCAAACAACCGTGGAAATCACTTTGCGGCCCCAAAACGGTGAGTAATAGTCCATGAAACGGGCCAGAATCGGCCAAAACTGCGAGTGTTGATGACCGACACGTAAACGG
>NW_021207263.1:0-1088 GCF_002162155.2 Triticum dicoccoides
CGGATGATCAGTAGTGGAGCCCATTTGGTGCGATTGGGGATCTAGCATTTGTGGTTGTCTTTCTTATTTTGGGTTCCGTAGTCGGACCTTGTTTGCATTCTGGATGATGTATGATCTATTTATGTATTGTGTGAAGTGGCGATTGTAAGCCGACCCGTGCGTGGGAGGCGACGGTGAAGTTAGGGAGTCAGCAGGTAAGGAGAGGAAGAGAAACAAAAGGAGTCCATGTGGGAGAGGGTGAGGTTTACTTAATCAAACGGCTACATAGATAGCTTGAAGGTAGACCGGATAGATGTTATTCCGACAAATTCTCTAGGATTAACGCGAGTCCTCGAAAGGAGCCTCTAGTTAGTACTCCTTCCATTCCAAAATAGATGACTCAACTTTGTATAAAGTTAGTACAAAGTTGAGTCATCTATTTTGGAACTGAGGGAGTAACTCTTAAGATAGCGGTGCTATATTACTGTGTTGCAACTTAGCAATAAATCAATTTTAATCGACTGCCTTGACTCTTGTTGGATCTGTCAGACATCGAATGCTTCCAGGCCTGGTTGTGACCATCTGTCTGAGAACTGGTTGTTTACACCCGCGGAGCTAAATAGTTCTCACTACATGTCAGTTTGTATAGAGGACAGCTCCAGAAGTCAAGGTCTGTATATATTTCCAGCTTGGGTAATAACTGTTTGCTTACCTTGTCCTTTCAGTTGCTTCATTGTTGCTGTATATGTCAGGTCCTGAAGACAGTCCAGCATCAGTAGGATTGAAAGTATGGAAGACCGTGCCATTTGTTGAAGATACACTCGTCTCTGGAACAGAAGCTGTAAAACTTATTGCCTGACTACTGAAACATTGTTGTGAAACACACTTGGTCCAGCACCAATAGGTTTTGGTCTCTGCCCACTGAAACGTCATTTTTCCTGTGTTGGCTCTCTTCTCTTGGTGGAAACATTGTTGGTCTGAGCTGCCATTCAATGGCTGGCATTACATTACCGTATGTATCTTCAGAGTTTGTTTGCACAACAATGGCTGGTATTTTTATCAAGGAAAGCACACTCTTAATCTATCTAGAATGTTATATGGGATGCAAT
>NW_021207264.1:0-716 GCF_002162155.2 Triticum dicoccoides
GGCCAGAATCGGCCAAAACTGGCAGTGTTGATGACAGAAACGTAAACGCATCCCAAGATTAGTTAATCGTGGAAATCACTCTGGGACCCCAAAACAGTGAGTAATAGTCCATGAAACGGGCCAGAATCGGCCAAAACTGCCAGCGTTGATGACCGACACGTAGACGCATCCCAGGGTTTGTTAATGGTGGTAATCACTCCGGGACCCCAAAACAGTGAGTAATAGTCCATGAAACCGGCCAGAATCGGCCAAAACTGCCAGTATTGATGACCGACATGTAAGCGCACCCTTGGGTTGACTAACTATGGAAATCGCTTCGGGACCCCAAATCGGTGAGTAATAATCCAAGAGATGGGCAGAATCGGCCAAAACTGCGAGTGTTGATGACCAACACGTAAACGCATCACAGGGTTGTTAATCGTGGAAATCACTCTGGGACCCCAAAACAGTGAGTAATATCGATGAAACAGGCCAGAATCGGCCAAAACTAGCAGTATTGATGACCGACACGTAAACACATCCCAGGGTTTGTTAATCGTGGAAATTACTTCGGGACCCAAAAACAATGAGTAATAGTCCATGAAACGGGCCAGAATAGGCCAAAACTGCCACTGTTGATGACCGAGACGTAAACGCATCCCAGGGTTTGTTGATAGTGGAAATCACTCTCCAACCCCAAAACAGTGCGTAATAGTCCATGAAACGGGCCAGAATCG
>NW_021207265.1:0-1698 GCF_002162155.2 Triticum dicoccoides
GGTGCGCGGGGTGCGGGGGGTCGGCGGCGGCGGTTGGGTAGGGGAATCGAGGGTGCGGGGGGTCGGCGGCGGCGGCCGGTGGACTGGGGGGTGCTCGGCGGCGAGGGGGGCCGGATCTGGCAAGGTGGGATAGCGATCGAGATGGAGGGGGATCGAGCTCGAGTGTCCATGAAATTTAAAAATATTCATGATAGTTCAAAAAGTACCCATGAAATACAATCGAGAAATGAAGGCTACGATTTAAATACAATCGATCTTAGCTAGCTATCTGTTCACAATCTTCTTGCCCTTCTATTTCGCAAATGGAGTTCTTCTGTGGAACGGACGTCCTTTAGGTAGGGTGGTCCTGCTTCTTCTTGTGGTGTATGCTGCTACTTCATCATCGTCGTCATGTTCGATCCTCGGGTCGCCGTACTTGTCGAAGTCTTGCTCATTGGCTACTCCATCCATTCCGATGATCTTCCTTTTGCCTCTCCTCACGACAACACAACTGGGCTTTGGCGGGTCGGTAATGAAGAAGCATTGGTCCACTTGGGAAGCCAGTACCCATGGCTCATTTTTCGCGGTGACGTTTGCGCCCGCGGTCTTGGATTTGGCTTCGGGTATAACCATGGTGGTGAAATACCGGTCTTCTTTTATGACGTTCTTGGCCCATCTGACACGGAACATCGAGACCTTCTCTCCAGCGTAGCTCAGCTCCCAGATCTCCTCGATCCTTCCGTAGTATCTGTCCTTGTCGTTACCGGTGTAGGATTCCATCGTTACCCCGGAGTTCTGATAACCATCGCTCTTCATGTCCTTGGCCTCGGTGTAGAATGTGTAGCCGTTGATATCGTACGCCTCATAGGTCATCAGGTTGTGCTCGGCGCCCTGTGACAAGGCGAATATGAGTTGTTCTTCCGCGGAAGAATCCTCATGTAAAGGGTACGACAGAAGCTTATGCTTGAACCAACGCGTGAAACATGAGTTGTGCTCTTTGAGTATATCTCCGTCCGTCCTCTGTTGGCCTCGGTAATTGTACGTCTTTTTAATAAAGGTTTTGTGCTCTACCAACCAAGGATCGACCACGTCTATGTGTTGTAGCGCGACTAGGTTTGCTCTTTCAAAGTCGGCGAGTCGACCCTCGAAGTCGACATGCATTTCGCGGCGACCCTCACGGTGACCCCATCCAGCGAGCCTGCCGAGGTGCCTGTTGACGGGCAGACCAACGGGGTTCTCGATGCCAAGATAATTCATGCAGTAGGAGATGCACTCTTCGGTCAGAAAGCCCCTGGCTATGCTTCCTTCTGGACGTGACATGTTGCGAACGTATCCTTTGATGACACCATTCATCCTTTCGAACGGCATCATGCTGTGCAGGAACATCGGCCCGAGTTGGATGATATCCTCCACTATATGGACCAGCAGATGCACCATAACGTCGAAGAATGCGGGCGGGAAGTACATCTCAAGCTCGCATAGTATCACCACGATCTCTTCCTGTAGCCTTCTGAGTTGCCTCACGCCAATCGACTTCCGAGAGATGACGTCGAAGAAGTTGCATAGGCCAAATAGCGTTTCACGGACGTGCGCGTCCATGATCCCACGGATTGCAACTGGAAGTATCTGCGTCATCAGCACGTGACAGTCGTGAGACTTCATCCCGCTGAACTTCTGCTTCGCTGGGTCTAGGTATCTGCTTATCTTCCCCGCGTAACC
>NW_021207266.1:0-541 GCF_002162155.2 Triticum dicoccoides
TAGGCGGCCTCTAACAAGTCTGGAAGTGTTGTGGCGGTTGCAAACGCCCGGCACGCGTGTCCGGGGTGTGCCCCCCTCACGAACGGCGCCGCCGCCGGCACCTGGAGGGGGGAAACGGACGCGTCGGGTCTACACGGAGGGGATCTTGCTGTGGGTCTGGCCCGGATGTCGCTCCAAAGTGTTCCTATGGGCTGACCTAACACAACCGGGTGGGGAGGTCCACTGGTCAAAGCCCGTCCGTGCAAAGTCAAAGGGGTAGATCCCGTGGTTAAACGCTACAGGGTTAGGCGGGACGGGGGCACTGGGGGGGGGGGTAGCAATGCCACCGTAGCATCGCATCGGGCCCTCATACATGCGGGGTGGTGTGGTGGCATGTCCGAAGAGGCGGGATGCGTCTCCGAGGCGTGGCCCCCCCTCACGGACGGCGATGACATGGTAGTAGACGTTCTGCGGTAACGATGCGGCTTCAATATTACTAAATAATCGGTGCGTGATAAAATCATGTGTTTTTTGCACGACGTGGGCACATGTGCTATAGGAA
>NW_021207267.1:0-1358 GCF_002162155.2 Triticum dicoccoides
AATTGGAGGGGTTTGAAACCTTTCCAATACAATGAAGCATTTACAACTACCAAGACGATTGTAGTGTAAAAACAATAGACCTCTAGTTCTAACTGAACTATTTTCATATATCCAACAGAAAACCTCTGTGATATGCGCTTTAAAATGCTGGGCTTCAGATTATTTCTAAAGATATCTACACCACCTGAATGTTGTCATTTCACTATATTTGTAAGTCAAATGGAATTTTGTTAAAAACCCATTAATGGCCTGACTTTGATAAAGCCACATGACACTATAGGGTTAAAGGATAGTTTTCATCAAGAATATGTGCATTGGGATCCATGCACATGTTAGTAAATCAAGAAACTACATGTGTTCCTATCTAGAGGCACCCATTCGTATTGCAAGCAAGACACTGAACAACAATAGCAAGGATCTATGCAGTAGAGTAGGACCGATTAATGGCTTAGGATATACCTTGTGTGCCGGTGAACCTTAGATCTGAAAGCTCATGCAGCTGTCGAACAGAATGATTATTAAGAGAAGGATTTCAAAGTAACAATACCTGACAGAATGATTTTAAAGCAACCAGGTACATAACAAACACAATGAATGTCTACATAGTACCCCATCTCTCTGAATACCGAATACATGCAAGCTCATTTTGAAGTACATTTTAGGAGCAATGGAAAACCAGGAAAATAGAAACAACTCACAATGAAATTAAAAACTAAATATTGCACGCCGTCGAGACCAATCCGCGGTGCAACATCTACTGCAGAGAAGGACATCAGGGTCAATCATGCAACAATGTAACGGCACCGTCGGACAGTTCACAACTTCAGGAAGTGCTTACTATTGGAAATATGCCCTAGATGCAATAATAACTTAGTTATTATTATTATATTTCCTTGTTCATGATAATCGTTTATTATCCATGCTATAATTATATTGATAGGAAACTCAGATACATGTGTGGGTACATAGACAACACCATGTCCCTAGTAAGCCTCTAGTTGACTAGCTCGTTGATCAATAGATGGTTACGGTTTCCTGACCATGGACATTGGATGTCATTGATAACGGGATCACATCATTAGGAGAATGATGTGATGGACAAGACCCAATCCTAAGCCTAGCACAAAGATCGTGTAGTTCGTATGCTAAAGCTTTTCTAATGTCAAGTATCATTTCCTTAGACCATGAGATTGTGCAACTCCCGGATACCGTAGGAATGCTTTGGGTGTACCAAACATCACAACGTAACTGGGTGGCTATAAAGGTGCACTACGGGTATCTCCGAAAGTGTCTGTTGGGTTGGCACGAATCGAGAGTGGGATTTGTCACTCCGTGTGATGGAGAGGTATCTCTGGGCC
>NW_021207268.1:0-1060 GCF_002162155.2 Triticum dicoccoides
GCAGCTCGTTCCCGAGCCCACCATCGTGATCAGCACGATCGCATGAAACCGTAGACACCCACAACGCCTCCTCCCGTGCTCTGTAACGCCACCCCGAGATTGCCCGAGCTCCGGCAGCCGCAAAAGAGCTCGCCGCCGGCAGCTCCGGCCACCCCAGCTCCTCCCACTTGCACTACCAGACGCGCGCGACCCCCAGCTACGCGTAGGACCAATCCGCCGTCCAAATGGTCGCCTGTGGGCGAAACCCGACGCGCTCCGCCGCCACTGACCTCGCCGGCGACGAGCCGTCGGCCTAACCCCGGTCTAGTTAACCACTAATGACCCAGCTAACCTCCCCAGAGCCACTGACGTATGGGCCCCACGCCTTAGTTAATATTTATTATTTTCTGTTAAGTGTTAAACTAACCCCCATGGGCCCACAGGTCAGTTTGACCTGGCCACGTCACACGTTGACTGGCCCCACATGACAGAGTTGACTTGATGACGTGGCCTTTGACCCGGCCCCACCTGCCATTGACACTAACTAGCCCTGTGTCACTGACGTGTGGCCCCCACACGTCAGGTTTGACCAGCAGCAGCGTCTGTTGACCTGCTGACGTCATAGTGACGCAATCTGACGCAATAAGTATTTTCTGGATTTAAAAAATAATCAGGAAATTCCAGAAAATGCCTAAAACTTCAATAAATCATAGAAAATTAACCGTAACTCCAAATTAAATAATTTATATATGAAAAATTATCAGAAAAATTCAAGGAATCCATCTGTACCATTTTCATGCATGTTAGAACAACTTATCACTACTGTTTAGGACAAATGAATTAAATGGCATTTGAATAATCACATATGGAGTTTGAATTTGAATCTTGTATTCAAACCAACTTCATTTAATCTGGTTTTAGATGCATTAGCCCAAAACACATTCATTTTGCCATGTCATAGCATGCATCATATTGTGCATTGCATTGATCGTGCTTTTTTCTGTATTGCCGGTATTTGTCCCCTCTCGATAGACGTGTACCGATGATGTGATCGTTGACACTGATGAAGACTCAATGTTAT
>NW_021207269.1:0-2532 GCF_002162155.2 Triticum dicoccoides
GGGAGATAAGGCTATGTGATAGGTACTTGGTATGTTGACTTTTGCGTAGACTCCCCGGCAACGGCGCCAGAAATGGCTCGTTGTCGGGAGTCAAATCTTGACTTGCGCGAACCTCCCGACAACGGCGCCAGAAATTGTTCTTGCTACCTCTTGAGCACTGCGTTGGATTTCCTTGAAGAGGAAAGGATGATGCAGCAAAGTAGCGTAAGTATTTCCCTCAGTTTTTGAGAACCAAGGTATCAATCCAGTAGGAGGTCACGCTCGAAGTCCCTAGTACCTGCACAAAACAAATAACTCCTCGCAACCAACGCGATAAGGGGTTGTCAATCCCTTCACGGTCACTTACGAGAGTGAGATCTGGTAGATATGATAAGATAATATTTTTGGTATTTTTGTGATAAAGATGCAAAGTAAAATAAAAGCAAAGTAAAAAACAAAGGAAATAACTAAGTATTGGAATATTAATATTATGAAGATAGACCCGTGGGCCATAGGTTTCACTAGTGGCTTCTCTCAAGAGCATAAGTATTTTACGGTGGGTGAACGAATTACTGTTGAGCAATTGACAGAATTGAGCATAGTTATGAGAATATCTAGGTATGATCATGTATATAGGCATCCCGTCCGAGACAAGTAGACCGACTCCTGCCTACATCTACTACTATTACTCCACTCATCGACCGCTATCCAGCATGCATCTAGAGTATTAAGTTCATGAAAACAGAGTAACGCCTTAAGCAAGATGACATGATGTAGAGGGATAAATTCATGCAATATGATAAAAAAACCATCTTGTTATCCTCGATGGAAACAATACAATACGTGCCTTGCTGCCCCTACTGTCACTGGGAAAGGACACCGCAAGATTGAACCCAAAGCTAAGCACTTCTCCCATTGCAAGAAAGATCAATCTAGTAGGCCAAACCAAACTAATAATTCGAAGAGACTAGCAAAGATAACCAATCATACATAAAAGAATTCAGAGAAGAGTCAAATATTATTTATAGATAGTCTTGATCATAAACCCACAATTCATCGGTCTCAACAAACACACCGCAAAAAGAAGATTACATCGAATAGATCTCCACAAGAGAGGGGGAGAACTTTGTATTGAGATCCAAAAATAGAGAAGAAGCCATCTAGCTAATAACTATGGACCCGAAGGTCTGAGGTAAACTACTCACACTTCAGCGGAGAGGCTATGGTGTTGATGTAGACGCCCTCCGTGATGGATGCCACCTCCGGCGGAGCTCCGGAACATGCCCCAAGATGGGATCTCATGGATACAGAAAGTTATGGCGGTGGAATTAGGGTTTTGGCTCCATATCTGATTGTTTGGGGGTACGTAGGTATATATAGGAGGAAAAAGTACGTCGGTGGAGCAACAGGGGCCACACGAGGGTGGAGGGCGCGCCTGGGGGGTAGGCGCGCCCCTACCTCGTGGCCTCCTCCTTTGTTTCTTGACGTAGGGTCCAAGTCTCCTAGATCTTGTTCGGTGAGAAAATCACGTTCCCGAAGGTTTCATTCCGTTTGGACTCCGTTTGATATTCCTTTTCTTCGAAACACTAAAATAGGCAAACAAACAGCAATTCTGGGATGGGCCTCCGGTTAATAGGTTAGCCCCAAAAATAATATAAAAGTGGATAATAAAGCCCAATGATGTCCAAAACAGTAGATAATATAGCATGAAGCAATAAAAAATTATAGATGCGTTGGAGACATATCAAGCATCCCCAAGCTTAATTCCTGCTCGTCCTCGAGTAGGTAGATGATAAAAACAGAATTTTTGATGCGGAGTGCTACTTGGCATAATTTTAATGTAATTCTTCTTAATTGTGGTATGAATATTCATATCCGAAAGATTCAAGATAAAAGTTTAATATTGACATAAAAATAATAATACTTCAAGCATACTAACAAAGCAATCATGTCTTCTCAAAATAACATGGCAAAAGAAAGTTATCCCTACAAAATCATATAGTCTGGCTATGCTCTATCTTCACCACACAAAATATTTAAATCATGCACAACCCCGATGACAAGCCAAGCAATTGTTTCATACTTTTGACATTCTCAAACTTTTTCAATCTTCGCGCAATACATGAGCGTGAGCCATGGATATAGCACTATATGTGGAATAGAATGGTGGTTGTGGAGAAGACAAAAAGGGAGAAGATATTCTCACATCAACTAGGCGTATCAACGGGCTATGGAGATGCCCATCAATTGATATCAATGTGAGTGAGTAGGGATTGCCAAGCAATGGATGCACTAGAGCTATAAGTGTATGAAAGCTCAAAAAGAAACTAAGTGGGTGTGCATCCAACTTGCTTGCTCACGAAGACCTAGGGCATTTTGAGGAAGCCCATCATTGGAATATACGAGCCAAGTTCTATAATGAAAGATTCCCACTAGTATATGAAAGTGATAACATAGGAGACTCTCTATCATGAATATCATGGTGCTACTTTGAAGCACAAGTGTGGTAAAGGATAGTAACATTGTCCCTTCTCTCTTTTTCTCTCATTTTTT
>NW_021207270.1:0-848 GCF_002162155.2 Triticum dicoccoides
TTTGGAAAGACGATCAACGACTACGAAGATAGCGTTATTCCCTCTCTTGGTCCTGGGAAAGCCGGTGATGAAGTCCATACCAACTTTATCCCATTTCCATTCAGGAATAGCTAAAGGCTGAAGGGTGCCAGCAGGCCTTTGATGCTCTGCCTTAACGCGACGACAAACGTCACAGTTAGCAATAAACTGAGCGATTTCTCTCTTCATCCTGGTCCACCAGAACTTCTGGCGTAGGTCCTGATACATCTTAGTACTACCGGGATGAATCGTGAGAGGAGATTCATGCGCCTCCTTAAGAATCAATTGTCGAAGATGTTGCTTCTTGGGGACCACCAGGCGGTTCCCAAAGAAAACAACACCTCGATCATCTATAGAGAAACTACCAGCAATACCCTTGGCAATGTTTCTCTTGATCCGGGTAATCCCCGTATCATGCTTCTGGGCTTCTATGATAAGATCCACAAGGGTAGGTTTCGCCACCAAGGTAGAAAGGAATCCGTGAGGAGCAATGTGAAGATTAAGCTTACAGAATTCCTCATGGAGAAGTGGTTGGCCTTGTTGCAACATGAGATTGTTGCAATAGGATTTACGGCTTAGGGCATCAGCCATGACATTGGCTTTGCCTGGGGTGTAGGTAATCCCTAGATCATAATCTGTGATCAACTCCAACCAACATCTTTGCCTAAGGTTCAGATCTAGTTGGGTGAAGATATACTTGAGACTCTGGTGATCGGTGTAGATCTCGCAACGTTTACCAAGGAGGTAATGTCGCCAGATCTTGAGTGCATAGACTACGGCTGCAAGCTCTAGATCATGTGTAGGATAATTATCCTCATGTGGATGCAACT
>NW_021207271.1:0-1373 GCF_002162155.2 Triticum dicoccoides
TCCTTTGGCTGAGGTCTCTCTTCGCCCGGGTCAGGAGCACGGTAATGCATGACACTTTTCTCTGGCAAATATCCAACGGTGCCAAAATCCTTCAAAGTGCTCTCAGTGATGATGGAGGGAACCCAGTTACAGGTCGTAATTGTCTTTGGCGGCATGGTGACAGGACAACCAAAAGACAGGAAATAATTTGCCGGCTCAAGTTAATTGGTTGGATTACAAGTTAACAATTACAGTGCATGTTCAGAATGGTGTCTTAAGCAAGGGCTAATGATATATGAAGTAACGATAAGCCGGTAGAATAAGCCGCCACGACTAAAGATATTCAAGATCTTCCAAGATTAAAATTTGCTAAGTGTTAGGACAAACAGGTTCCACAGGTTGAGGCTATAAATTCGGATCTACCGCTATTCAGAAAAGGGAATAAATTCAAAACCTATAGAGGCGACCGTGGAAAAACAGAGGTGCCCTAGCGGAGATCTGTTGTGATGAGGAAGTATTCTAGTATCAAAAACAGGTGCTAAAACTACCACCACGCAAGATTTATGTGGTTTTTGGATCTAATCCACGGATCTAAACAAGGAGAAAGAAGGGCGGCGACGAACACCGACGAACACCGATGAATCTTAATGGTAGATCTATGGCGAAAGAAAGAAGGGCTTACTGATAATGTTAGGACAGCGGAGTGGCGCTGCGGTTTTCTGGTCTGTTTAGGGTGATGCAGTGGCCGGTGTTGAGGTCGGAGACGATGGTCGACGACGGCGGGACTCATGCGGGTTGATGCGTCTCGAGGAGGACGAAAGCGAGAAGGAGAAGGAGAAGAATGAAAGGTGACTCCGTGGTCCTATTTATAGACTTGGAAGTACAAACAGCAGGCGCGGGAATCGAGGAACCGTAAAATGGATATGTGATGGCATGGGCGCCTCGAGTTTTGGAGGGTCAGTAAAGAAAGAGATTTATTAAGATTTTGACTCTATGTAGCATTAATCGTAGATGACGTCATGGTGGGTTATCAAAACTTTTGGACACGACGTCATGGAGGGTTACAATATTTCATAGTAAGAGGAGGAAGGATTTTTCTAAGTATTAAAGATTGACATGAACAAGTTCAAATCAACCTGGGGCCTGATGTTGGGGATATGACTATCAGGTATGACCCACCCAGGAGGGGCCGGGTCATCCCTATGGCGGTTCATCTCAATGAAGCCCATGATCATATTAACAATGGCGGTTCATAGATAGGCTTAGTAGAGGGCCCAAACCCGAAGGCGGCTTAAGGCCCATGGATATAAACTGTCATGTATATAGAGTTCTATTGTAAGGCATGTAAGAAAGGTCACCGAGCCGGATACATTGTATGAGCCGGCCGGGACTCT
>NW_021207272.1:0-1373 GCF_002162155.2 Triticum dicoccoides
TCCTTTGGCTGAGGTCTCTCTTCGCCCGGGTCAGGAGCACGGTAATGCATGACACTTTTCTCTGGCAAATATCCAACGGTGCCAAAATCCTTCAAAGTGCTCTCAGTGATGATGGAGGGAACCCAGTTACAGGTCGTAATTGTCTTTGGCGGCATGGTGACAGGACAACCAAAAGACAGGAAATAATTTGCCGGCTCAAGTTAATTGGTTGGATTACAAGTTAACAATTACAGTGCATGTTCAGAATGGTGTCTTAAGCAAGGGCTAATGATATATGAAGTAACGATAAGCCGGTAGAATAAGCCGCCACGACTAAAGATATTCAAGATCTTCCAAGATTAAAATTTGCTAAGTGTTAGGACAAACAGGTTCCACAGGTTGAGGCTATAAATTCGGATCTACCGCTATTCAGAAAAGGGAATAAATTCAAAACCTATAGAGGCGACCGTGGAAAAACAGAGGTGCCCTAGAGGAGATCTGTTGTGATGAGGATGTATTCTAGTATCAAAAACAGGTGCTAAAACTACCACCACGCAAGATTTATGTGGTTTTTGGATCTAATCCACGGATCTAAACAAGGAGAAAGAAGGGCGGCGACGAACACCGACGAACACCGATGAATCTTAATGGTAGATCTATGGCGAAAGAAAGAAGGGCTTACTGATAATGTTAGGACAGCGGAGTGGCGCTGCGGTTTTCTGGTCTGTTTAGGGTGATGCAGTGGCCGGTGTTGAGGTCGGAGACGATGGTCGACGACGGCGGGACTCATGCGGGTTGATGCGTCTCGAGGAGGACGAAAGCGAGAAGGAGAAGGAGAAGAATGAAAGGTGACTCCGTGGTCCTATTTATAGACTTGGAAGTACAAACAGCAGGCGCGGGAATCGAGGAACCGTAAAATGGATATGTGATGGCATGGGCGCCTCGAGTTTTGGAGGGTCAGTAAAGAAAGAGATTTATTAAGATTTTGACTCTATGTAGCATTAATCGTAGATGACGTCATGGTGGGTTATCAAAACTTTTGGACACGACGTCATGGAGGGTTACAATATTTCATAGTAAGAGGAGGAAGGATTTTTCTAAGTATTAAAGATTGACATGAACAAGTTCAAATCAACCTGGGGCCTGATGTTGGGGATATGACTATCAGGTATGACCCACCCAGGAGGGGCCGGGTCATCCCTATGGCGGTTCATCTCAATGAAGCCCATGATCATATTAACAATGGCGGTTCATAGATAGGCTTAGTAGAGGGCCCAAACCCGAAGGCGGCTTAAGGCCCATGGATATAAACTGTCATGTATATAGAGTTCTATTGTAAGGCATGTAAGAAAGGTCACCGAGCCGGATACATTGTATGAGCCGGCCGGGACTCT
>NW_021207273.1:0-1152 GCF_002162155.2 Triticum dicoccoides
AAGTTGCATAAGGTGGCTGGCGGGTGTCTGTCTCTCCTACTTTAGTTGAAGCGGATTCGATGAAAAGGGTCCTTATGAAGGGTAAATAGAAGTTGACAAATCACGTTGTGGTTTCACGTAGGTAAGAAAACGTTCTTGCTAGAACCCTACTTCAGCCACGTAAAACTTGCAAACAACAATTAGAGGACGTCTAACTTGTTTTTGCAGCAAGTGCTTTGTGATATGATATGGCCAAAGTTGTGATGAATGATGAATGATCTATATGTCATGTATGAGATGTTCATGCTATTGTAATAGGAATCACGACTTGCATGTCGATGAGTATGACAACCGGCAGGAGCCATAGGAGTTGTCTTTATTTTTTTGTATGACCTGCGTGTCATTAAAAGAACGCCATGTAAACTACTTTACTTTATTACTAAACGCGTTAGTCATAGAAGTAGAAGTAGTCGTTGGCGTGACAACTTCATGAAGACACGATGATGGAGATCATGATGATGGAGATCATGGTGTCGTGCCGGTGACAAGATGATCATGGAGCCCCGAAGATGAAGATCAAAGGAGCTATATGATATTGGCCATATCATGTCACTACTTTATATAATTGCATGCGATATTTATTATGTTTTATGCATCTTGTTTACTTAGAACGACGGTAGTAAATAAGATGATCCCTTACAAAAATTTCAAGAAGTGTTCTCCCCTAACTGTGCACCGTTGCTACAGTTCGTCGTTTCGAAGCACCACGTGATGATCGGGTGTGATAGATTCTTACGTTCACATACAATGGGTGTAAGACAGTTTTACACAGCGAAAACACTTAGGGTTAACTTGACGAGCCTAGCATGTACAGACATGGCCTCGGAACACGGAGACCGAAAGGTCGAACACGAGTCGTATGGAAGATACGATCTACATGAGAATGTTCACCGACGATGACTAGTCCGTCTCACGTGATGATCGGACACGGCCTAGTCGACTCGGATCGTGTAACACTTAGATGACCAAAGGGATGTCAAATCTGAGTGGGAGTTCATTATAATTTGATTAGATGAACTTAATTATCATGAACTTAGTCTAAATTTTTACAATATGTCTTGTAGATCAAATGGCCAACGTAGTCCTCAACTTCAACGCGTTCCTAGAGAAAAC
>NW_021207274.1:0-973 GCF_002162155.2 Triticum dicoccoides
ACAACTTAGGTTTCTCTAAACCATAATTCATACGGTGTCATCTCATCGGAATTACGTGGTGCCCTATTTAAAGTGAATGTGGTTGTCTCTAATGCCTAACCCATGAACGATAGTGGTAATTCGATAAGAGACATCATGGTACGCACCATATCCAATAGGGTGCAACTATGATGTTCGGACACACCATCACATTATGGTGTTCCAGGCGGTATTAATTGCGAAACAATTTCCACAATGTCTTAATTGTGTGCCAAAACTCGTAACTCAGATATTCATCTCTATGATCATATCATAGACATTTTATCCTCTTGTCACAATGATCTGCTACTTCACTCTGAAATTACTTGAACCATTCAATAATTCAGACTTGTGTTTCATCAAGTAAATATACTCAACATTTACTCGAATCATCTGTGAAGTAAGAACATAATGATATTCACTGCATGCCTCAGCACTCATTCGACTGCACACATCAAAGTGTGTTACTTCCAACAAGCTGCTATCTTGTTCCATCTTACTAAAAATGAGGCTTTTCAGTCATCTTGCCCATGTGGTATGATTTGCATATCTCAAGTGATTCAAAATCAAGTGAGTCCGAACGATCCATTTGCATGGAGTTTCTTCATGCATATACACCAATAGACATGGTTCGCATGTCTCAAACTTTTCAAAAACGAGTGAGTCCAAAGATCCATCAACATGGAGCTTCTTCATGCGTTTTATACCATTATAACTTACATGGCAGTGCCACAAGTAAGTGGTACTATCATTACTATCTTATATCTTTTGGCATGAAAATGTGTATCACTACGATCAAGATTCAATAAACCATTCCTATAGGTGCAAGAGCACTTATTCAGGTTTAATACTAATCTTGATGGTAGAGGGAGCGTGCGATGTTAGATCACATCAAACTTGGAAACACTTCCAACACATATCGTCAGCTCACCTTTAGCTAGTCTCCATTTCATTC
>NW_021207275.1:0-1200 GCF_002162155.2 Triticum dicoccoides
TTAAATACAATCGATCTTAGCTAGCTATCTGTTCACAATCTTCTTGCCCTTCTTTTTCGCAAATGGAGTTCTTCTGTGGAACGGACGTCCTTTAGGTAGGGTGGTCCTGCTTCTTCTTGTGGTGTATGCTGCTACTTCATCATCGTCGTCATGTTCGATCCTCGGGTCGCCGTACTTGTCGAAGTCTTGCTCATTGGCTACTCCATCCATTCCGATGATCTTCCTTTTGCCTCTCCTCACGACAACACAACTGGGCTTTGGCGGGTCGGTAATGAAGAAGCATTGGTCCACTTGGGAAGCCAGTACCCATGGCTCATTTTTCGCGGTGACGTTTGCGCCCGCGGTCTTGGATTTGGCTTCGGGTATAACCATGGTGGTGAAATACCGGTCTTCTTTTATGACGTTCTTGGCCCATCTGACACGGAACATCGGGACCTTCTCTCCAGCGTAGCTCAGCTCCCAGATCTCCTCGATCCTTCCGTAGTATCTGTCCTTGTCGTTACCGGTGTAGGATTCCATCGTTACCCCGGAGTTCTGATAACCATCGCTCTTCATGTCCTTGGCCTCGGTGTAGAATGTGTAGCCATTGATATCGTACGCCTCATAGGTCATCAGGTTGTGCTCGGCGCCCTGTGACAAGGCGAATATGAGTTGTTCTTCCACGGAAGAATCCTCATGTAAAGGGTATGACAGAAGCTTATGCTTGAACCAACGCGTGAAACATGAGTTGTGCTCTTTGAGTGTATCTCCGTCCGTCCTCTGTTGGCCTCGGTCATTGTACGTCTTTTTCATAAAGGTTTTGTGCTCTACCACCCAAGGATCGACCACGTCTATGTGTTGTAGCGCGACTAGGTTTGCTCTTTCAAAGTCGGTGAGTCGACCCTCGAAGTCGACATGCATTTCGCGGCGACCCTCACGGTGACCCCATCCAGCGAGCCTGCCGAGGTGCCTGTTGACGGGCAGACCAACGGGGTTCTCGATGCCTAGATAATTCGTGCAGTAGGAGATGCACTCTTCGGTCAGAAAGCCCCTGGCTATGCTTCCTTCTGGACGTGACATGTTGCGAACGTATCCTTTGATGACACCATTCATCCTTTCGAACGGCATCATGCTGTGCAGGAACGTCGGCCCGAGTTGGATGATATCCTCCACTATATGGACCAGCAGATGCACCATAACGTCGAAGAATGCGGGCGGGAA
>NW_021207276.1:0-1640 GCF_002162155.2 Triticum dicoccoides
AGTATCGAATAGAACTGATGCTGGGTGACAATTGACAAGGAGTGTACCAAGAACGACATCTGGATCATCATGAGCGTCTTTAGCTGAGACGTGATGCACACGTCCACGTTCAGTGGGGGCTGACTTGACACTGATCATCTTGCGTGATGGCTTAATACAGCCAACAGTCTTCTCGGGCTGGGGTGGAGCATAACTAGTCTGAGAGCAATCACGTGCATAGTGTCCTGGCTTCCCGCATGTGAAGCAAGTCCCTGAGGTTGGACGGGGACCCGCACGGACAAGCGGTCTACCAGTAGGCAAGGGTGGAACACACGACTGAGCTGGGGAAGGCACCACATAGGATGGCCTCGGTGCATATCCGGAAGGAAGAGCGGAGTTTGGAACCCAGATCCGGCGTTTCTGGGAACTAGAGCCAGAGGGAGATCCCAAATCACGGGTGTGCTTACGAGACTCCTCGTAAGTGAGTTGAGCTGCCTCTGCATTGATGGCCTTGTTCACAAGGGCTTGGAATGTATCACAATGATGCAGGTGGAGATCACGATGCAACTTGGGGTTGAGACCCTTCCGGAACCTAGCTTGCTTCTTGGCGTCCGTGGACACTTCTTCGGTGGCATAGCGGGCAAGGTTCTCGAACTCTCTGCTATAAGCATCAACAGCCATCTTACTCTGGGTGAAACTGCAGAACTCTTCTCTCTTGCGATCAATGAGGGCCTGGGGAATGTGATGCTCGCAAAAAGCCTCAGTGAAATCCCTCCAAGTAGGAATCTGGCTAGCTGGAAGCATAGCCTCATAGTTCTGCCACCAAAGACTAGCAGGACCTTCCAGGTGGTATGCAGCATAAGTGACCTTGTCATCTTCAGCTACGCTCGCGGAACGCAGCTTATGAGTGATGCTACGGAGCCAGTCATCTGCATCGAGTGGCTCGATGGAATGATGAAAGGTAGGTGGGTGCAAGCGAATGAAATCATGAATGGTAGCAGACCCTTTGAACTGATGTGCGGTGTTCTCCTCGATGCGTGCCAACAAACGGTTAGACTCACGCTTGTTCCTCTCCATTTCTAACATGAACTCTGTCAACGAAGGTGGTTCGGGAGGATCCTCATCCCTACCATATCCATGGTTCTGGCTACGAGCAACAGAACTTGATGACATACTGAGAAACGAAACCAGGGACGGAGTCAACATTAACTATAGGCTATAGAATGTAGGACAAGGAATTAGTATCTCTCGAACTCCTAGGAAAAATTCCGGCAGCATAACGGCAGTAAAATGCTCAGAATGAGACATCCTACTAAAAATGGGGTGGTAACATACTCATCAGCATTACTCAAGGTTCTGAGATCATACTAAGCAGACTACACCGGAAATACTCAAAACTGGGATATGACTCTGATCAACCAATCCTATGGGACTACGGAGTAGTAACACGTGATCCTGATAGACGGAAGAGAAAGCCTAGTTCCTTAATCCCGTCGGAAAGATAGGATGACTCAGATCAGAAGGCCATGAGGTAAAGGAGTAAAAAGAGCCTTACGTTCCTTCCCACAATCAATTCCCTTACATAACTAAAGAATTTCTAGACTCAACTTCGACCAGTATGGCTTGGTAAACCTACAGGCAGTCAGGCTCTGATACCAGCG
>NW_021207277.1:0-2095 GCF_002162155.2 Triticum dicoccoides
ATTAAGGGCGTGCATGATTTTCTTGAAATGGCTGAGGCAAACAAGCAGAATGGTTTTATGTGTTGTCCATGCCCTATATGTGGGAATACGAAGTCTTACTCTGACCGGAAAATCCTCCACACCCACCTGCTTTACAAGGGTTTCATGCCACACTATAATGTTTTGACGAGGCACGGAGAAATAGGGGTTATGATGGAAGACGGCGAAGAAGAAGAGTACGATGACAACTATGTGCCCCCTGAATACAGTGATGCTACTGAACATCAAGAGGAACCAGATGATGTGCACGATGATGCTGCAACGAGCGAAGCTGCTGAAGATTAAGAGGAACCAGACGATGTGCCCGATGATGATGATCTGCGCCGGGTCATTGTCGATGCAAGGACGCAATGCGAAAGTCAAAAGGAGAAGCTGAAGTTCGATCGCATGTTAGAGGACCACAAAAAAAGGTTGTACCCCAATTGCGAAGATGGCAACACAAAGCTCGGTACCGTACTGGAATTGTTGCAGTGGAAGGCAGAGAATGCTATGCCTGACAAAGGATTTGAGAAGCTACTGAAAATATTGAAGAAGAAGCTTCCAAAGGATAACGAATTGCCCGACAGTACATATGCAGCAAAGAAGGTCGTATGCCCTCTAGGATTGGAGGTGCAGAAGATACATGCATGCCCTAATGACTGCATCCTCTTCCGCTGTGCGTACAAGGATCTGAACGCATGCCCGGCATGCGGTGCATTACGGTATAAGATCAGACGAGATGACCCTGGTGATGTTGACGGCGAGCCCCCCAGGAAGAGGGTTCCTGCGGAGGTGATGTGGTATGCTCCTATAATACCACGGTTGAAACGTCTGTTCAAAAACAGAGAGCATGCCAAGTTGATGCGATGGCACAGTGAGCACCGTAAGAAAGACGGGAAGTTGAGAGCACCCGCTGACGGGTCGCAGTGAAGAAAAATCGAGAGAAAGTACTGGGATGAGTTTGCAAGTGAGCCAAGGAACGTATGGTTTCCTTTAAGCGCGGATGGCATTAATCCTTTCGGGGAGCAGAGCAGCAATCACAGCACCTGGCCCGTGACTCTATGTATGTATAACCTTCCTCCTTGGATGTGCATGAAGCGGAAGTTCATTATGATGCCAGTTCTCATCCAAGGCCCTAAGCAACCCGGCAACGACATTGATGTGTACCTAAGGCCATTAGTTGAAGAACTTTTACAGCTGTGGAATGGAAATGGTGTACGTACGTGGGATGAGCACAAACAGGAGGAATTTAACCTAAAGGTGTTGTTGTTCGTGACCATCAACGATTGGCCCGCTCTTAGTAACCTTTCAGGACAGACAAACAAGGGATACCACGCATGCACGCACTGTTTACTTGACACCAATAGTATATACCTGGCAAGCTGCAGGAAGAATGTGTACCTGGGCCATCGTCGATTTCTTCCGACCAACCATCAATGTCGAAAGAAAGGCAAGCATTTCAAAGGCGAGGCAGATCACCAGAAGAAGCCCGCCATGCGTACCGGTGATCACGTACTTGCTATGGTCAATGATTTACACGTAATCTTTGGAAAGGGTCCCGGCGCACTAGCTGTTCCGAGTGACGCTGGGGGACACACACCCATGTGGAAGAAGAAATCTATATTTTGGGACCTACCCTACTGGAAAGACCTAGAGGTCCGCTCTTCGATCGACGTGATGCACGTGACCAAGAACCTTTGCATGAATCTGCTAGGCTTCTTGGGCGTGTATGGGAAGACAAAAGATACACCTGAGGCACGGGAGGACCTACAATGTTTGCACGAAAAAGACGGCATGCCTCCAAAGCAGTATGAAGGTCCTGCCATCTATGCTCTTACCAAAGAAGAGAAGGAAATCTTCTTTGAATGCCTGCTTAGTATGAAGGTCCCGACTGGCTTCTTGTCTAATATAAAAGGAATAATAAATATGGCAGAGAAAAAGTTTCAGAACCGAAAGTCTCATGACTGCCACGTGATTATGACGCAACTGCTTCCGGTTGCATTGAGGGGGCTTCTACCGGAAAACGTCCGATTAGCCATTGTGAAGCTATGTGCATTCCTCAATGCAATCTCTCAGA
>NW_021207278.1:0-1235 GCF_002162155.2 Triticum dicoccoides
CCCTCCAGGTGCCGGCGGCGGCGCCGTCCATGAGGGGGGCACACCCCGGACACGCGTGCTGGGCGTTTTCAACTGCCACAACACTTTCAGACTTGTGAGAGGCCGCCTACGCAAGATTTGGCGGTATGCTAGCCCCCGGAGGCCGCCGGCCACAGCCGTAGACGCGCGAAGGGCAATCCGCGTAGAGGGAATTTTTCGGATACTTCTCCATCACCAAAAATTATGAAAAAATACCATCGTTCCTATAGCACATGTGCCCACGTCGTGCAAAAAAACTAATGATTTTATCGCGCTCCGAGTATTTAGTAATATTGACGCCGCTTCGTTACCGCAGAACGTCTACTACCGTGTTATCCCCGTCCGTGAGGGGGGACCACGCCCCGGAGACGCGTCCCGCCTCTTAGGACATGCCACCACACCACCCCGCATGTATGAGGGCCCGGTGCGACACTCCAGTGGCATTGCTACCCCCCAGTGCCCCCGTCCCGCCTAACCCTGTAGCGTTTGACCACGGGATCTAGCCCTTTGACTTTGCACGGACGGGCTTTGACCAGTGGACCTCCCCACCCAGTTGTGTTAGGTCAGCCCATAGGAACACTTTGGAGCAACATCCGGGCCAGACCCACAGCAAGATCCCCTCCGTGTAGAACCCACGCGTCCGTTTCCCCCCTCCAGGTGCCGGCGGCGGCGCCGTTCGTGAGGGGAGTCACACCCCGGACACGCGTGCCGGGTGTTTGCAACCGCCACAACACTTCCAGACTTGTGAGAGGCCGCCTACACAAGATTTGGCGGCATGCTAGCCCCTGGAGGCCGCCGGCCACAGCCGTAGACGCGCGAAGGGCAATCCAGGTAGAGGTAATTTTTCGGATACTTCTCCATCACCAAAAATTATGAAAAAATACCATCGTTCCTATAGCACATGTGCCCACGTCGTGCAAAAAAACTCATGATTTTATTGTGCTCCGAGTATTTAGTTATATTGACGTTGCATCGTTACCGCAGAACGTCTACTACCGTGTCATCGCCGTCCGTGAGGGGGGGCCACGCCCCGGAGATGCGTCCCGCCTCTTCGGACATGCCACCACACCACCCCGCATGTATGAGGGCCCGGTGTGACGCTCTTGTGGCATTGCTACCCCCAGTGCCTCCGTCCCGCCTAACCCTGTAGCGTTTGACCACGGGATCTAGCCCTTTGACTTTGCACGGACGGGCTTTGACCAGTGGACCTCCCCACC
>NW_021207279.1:0-1229 GCF_002162155.2 Triticum dicoccoides
AAGTTGAATTGGTTTCGTAGGCAGGTTGCCTATGACCGTGGATATGATGTCGAGACGTCAGCTAATGTTCTTAGCGCTTTATCTCACCAACCTGCAAAGGCGATGCAGTGACGAGGGTACTGTGGGAGAAAGGGACTTGCTTTCTCAAATGAATGTCGCAGGGGCCAGCAAGAAGAAAGAAGGCCCGAAATTGGTGCATCAACAATCGCAGGTAGGAAAGTGGTGTTCTAGATGTGCCTATTACCAGTGTAGATATACCAGAGTTTAAATCTAATATTCCTGTTACAGATTGTTTTTTTCCTATGCATGGAGATGGAGGCATGTCTTCACAGCCTACCGCCGGAAATTAAGACAAGACAAGTGTGGACGTGCAAGCTGTTCTGGGATCAAATTCTTCTATGCGGGTGATTATGCCGGATGTCCTACCCTCGCCTGCCTGGGAACGTCAGCTGGCCATCGCTAGCCAGGGCAGGGAAGCCGACAATCTGGACGGGCGAGAAAACGATCTGGATGAGATGCTACCTGGCCCTTTTAGCTCTGCGAGTGCTCTTCCATAACTCTTGTTCCCTCCTAATTTGTTAGTGACCTTGTTGGTCTATACATTAATTCTGAGCGCGGTTTCACTGGAGTTGACATTTGTTTCTAGTAGATTATAAACAATATGTTTTCGAATTAAATGGTTGACATTGTTTCTGTCCCGCTGGCTGATTTTATGCATGATATGATCATACCATATATTTAAATTGTGTGAATCTGCATATTATTAACATGAGAATTAATAATGTGTTCAATAGTTTGTCTTATGTGTTAGTTTTACAATCTATTATATATACAGTTGTGAGAGTTACGAAACATGGCGAGCTGAGATATGTTTATCTCCTCTAGTATGTGGCTGTCTGTAGTGGCATCATAACTAAAAGATATGTTTATGATTTTTTAAGTGTCCAAGCATTCTAAGAAATATGAACGCTTGTTAGTTGGCTAGGCATTGGTAATTCTTGCTATTATTATTAGGATATGAGTAGTTGACATGTAATGCTACTTCTTGCGTACTCTGGCTATCTGCGTTGGTTGAGGAAAAAATCAAGGCTGGATTAAAGCATAGGCGTTAGCTGCTCTCAGGAAGCAAGTAAAAGGAGTCAATTAGCTGGCTTACACTAGAACAAATCGTTGCAGAGTGATGATCTTCTTCAGCCAATAGAGCTATGCTATCGTGAGTGAGTAAGGCT
>NW_021207280.1:0-854 GCF_002162155.2 Triticum dicoccoides
GGTGACCAACCACATCGCGAGGCGCGGGGCGGCCGAGTGATGATGAGGTGACCAACTGATGGCGACGCGCGGGGCGGCCGAGTGGTGATGAGGTGACCAACCGATGGCGACGCGCGGGGCGGTCGTGAGGTGATGAGGTGACCAACCATGGCGACGCGCGGGGCGGCCAAGTGGTGATGAGATGACCAACTGATGGCGACGCGCGGGGCGGCCGAGTGGTGATGACGTGACCAACCAAGTGGCGACCCGCGGGCGGTCGAGTGGTGATTAGGTGACCAACCAAGTGGCGACGCGCGGGGCGTCCGAGTGAAGTAGACGCGTCCCGCGGAGTGACGATGCACGGGGCGTCTGCGTGAAGTAGACGCGTCCCACGTAGTGACGAGGCGCGGGGCGACCGGGTGAAGTAAACGTGTCCCGCGGAGTGACGATCCGCGGGACGTCCGGGTGAAGTAGACGTGTCCTGCGGAGTGATGAGGCACGGGGCGTCTGAGTGAAGTAGACACGTCCCATGGAGTTACGACGCGCGGGGCGTCCGAGTGAAGTTGACGCGTCCCGCGGAGTGGCTACGCACGGGGCTTCCGAGTGGTGATAAGGCGACCAACCAAATGGTGACACGTGGCGTGGCCAAGTGGTGATGTGATGATACACCGAGTGGCGACGCGCGGGCGACTGAGTGGTGATGAGGTGACCAACCGAGTGGCGATGCGCAGGGCACCCGAGTGGTGATGAGGTGACCAACCGATGGCGACGCGCGGGGGCGGCCGAGTGGTGATGAGGTGACCAACCGATGGCGACGCGCGGGGCGGCCGAGTGGTGATGAGGTGACCAACCAAGTGGCGACGCGCGGGGCGGCC
>NW_021207281.1:0-1106 GCF_002162155.2 Triticum dicoccoides
GCTTTAGATTTTATGAACTATGCAAGTTACTCATCTATTCATGTGTCATATATGCAAAAATCAAGGAAAGTAAAAATGGATGACATATACATATACAACATGTACACCTTGTCTCTTTTGTTAGCCACATTTCAGATTAAGCAACGCCGAGGACGGCTTTATTTTCAAGAAGGGGAGGATGATGAGGACATGACTACCTTGGATATGACCAAAAATATTGCATATATGCATATTTGTCAGGTGATTTCTAGTGCAAACTATTCAATAATCTATTTATGTTATCCAGAACAAAAATACTTCACACACTTTTGTGTTTTGTCTAATTGCAGGTGTATGGGACATTTGTACAATCCACATATGAAGATAAGGAAGAAAGAGATGTTTATTTGTTGTCCAAAAAGTTCTCTCACGTCACTTTTGGCCCAAGAGAAGATAGAGTCCAAGTCTCTCACGTTCTGGATTCAGATTCGGACTGCACAAACACACCTGACTCAAAACGCACACAAGTTTTTCATACGGACTCCGAATTGGGTGATTCTTTTTTTGTTGGAAACTAGATTTCGTGCACTCTCCAACCCAATTGGAATCACCTTCAAATTCGTCTGGAGCGTTGAGTTGTGGACGAAACAATCTGATGCTGCAGCAGAATCCGAGTCAAACTACAAGTCCAAAGGTGTTACATCACCTCCACTTGGGCCCATTGGCCTTGTACGACCTAGATTTAGTTTTAGGCTGCCTTGGGACGTCCTCCCACCTCCTTGGCCGCCACCCCTTGCTCCTATATAAGTAGATCCATCTAGTAGCTTTTCCTTGGGATTTGTTTAGTTAAAAGTTAGCCATTGCAACTTCGTGTACTTCGTTTGTGTCCAACGACCAGACCAAGACCGCTTACGGATCCCCACCATTATCAATACTTCATATATATTCGCAATATTCAGATTGCTTTATCATATTCTTGCTCGTTCTTCGATTGCTTGCAGGAATAGACCTCCGTGGTCAGGTTGATCGTGCTCCAGCGTGGTCAATAACCTCTCGGAGTTGGTTTAGCGATTGCTAAGGCGCAACGTCGTGCACGTTTGTAGTCGGATCGTCAAAGTCGTCTCCAC
>NW_021207282.1:0-908 GCF_002162155.2 Triticum dicoccoides
TGGATGGAGTCTTCCTCAACATCTCCCTCTCTCCTTGCTGGATCAAGGCGTGGGAGACATCGTCGAGCTGTACGTGTGTTGAACGCGGAGGTGCCGTCCGTTCGGCACTAGGATCATCGGTGATCTGAATCACGACGAGTACGACTCCATCAACCCCGTTCACTTGAACGCTTCCGCTTAGCGATCTACAAGGGTATGTAGATGCACTCTCCTTTCTACTCGTTGCTGGTCTCTCCATAGATAGATCTTGGTGATACGTAGGAAATTTTTTGAATTTCTGCTACGTTCCCCAACAGTGGCATCATGAGCTAGGTCTATTGCGTAGATTCTTTGCACGAGTAGAACACAAAGTAGTTGTGGGCGTCGATATTGTTCAATATGCTTGCCGTTACTAGTCTTATCTTGATTCGGCAGCATCGTGGGATGAAGCGGCCCGGACCAACCTTACACGTACACTTACGTGAGACCGGTTCCACCGACAAACATGCACTAGTTGCATAAGGTAGCTGGCGGGTGTCTGTCTCTCCCACTTTAGTCGGATCGGATTCGATGAAAAGGGTCCTTATGAAGGGTAAATAGCAATTGGCATATCACGTTGTGGTTCATGCGTAGGTAAGAAACGTTCTTGCTAGAAACCCATAGCAGCCACGTAAAACATGCAAACAACAATTAGAGGACGTCTAACTTGTTTTTGCAGGGTATGCTATGTGATGTGATATGGCCAAAGGATGTGATGAATGATATATGTGATGTATGAGATTGATCATGTTCTTGTAATAGGAATCACGACTTGCATGTCGATGAGTATGACAACCGGCAGGAGCCATAGGAGTTGTCTTTATTTATTTATGACCTGCGTGTCAACTTAAACGTCATGTAATTACTTTACTTTATTGCTAACCGTTAGC
>NW_021207283.1:0-1212 GCF_002162155.2 Triticum dicoccoides
AACATGACCTTCAAGACAGGATTACTGTACCACTCTGAAGTAGTACGTATCCTTGTCACCCTACGAGGTACGGCAGTGACTTGATCCGAAACTTCATGATCATTATCATAAGCTTCTACTTCAATTGGTGTAGGTGCCACATGAACAACTTCCTGTGCCCTGATACACACTGGTTGAAGTGATGGTTCAATAACCATATCAAGTCTCCACCATCCTCCCACTCAACTCTTTCGAGAGAAACCTTTCCTCGAGAAAGGACCCGATTCTAGAAACAATTCATATTGCTTTCGGATCTGAGACAGGAGGTATACCCAACTGTTTTGGGTGTCCTATGAAGATGCATTTTATCCGCTTTGGGTTCGAGCTTATCAATCCTGAAACTTTTCCACATAAGCGTCGCAGCCCCAAACCTTTAAGAAACGACAACTTAGGTTTCTCTAAACCATAATTCATACGGTGTCATCTCAATGGAATTACGTGGTGCCCTATTTAAAGTGAATGTGGTTGTCTCTAATGCCTAACCCATGAACGATAGTGGTAATTCGATAAGAGACATCATGGTACGCACCATATCCAATAGGGTGCAACTATGATGTTCGGACACACCATCACACTATGGTGTTCCAGGCGGTATTAATTGCGAAACAATTTCCACAATGTCTTAATTGTGTGCCAAAACTCGTAACTCAGATATTCATCTCTATGATCATATCATAGACATTTTATCCTCTTGTCACAATGATCTTCTACTTCACTCTGAAATTATTTGAACCTTTCAATAATTCAGACTTGTGTTTCATCAAGTAAATATTCTCAACATCTACTCGAATCATCTGTGAAGTAAGAACATAACGATATTCACTGCATGCCTCAGCACTCATTGGACTGCACACATCAAAATGTGTTACTTCCAATAAGTTGCTATCTTGTTCCATCTTACTGAAAACGAGGCTTTTCAGTCATCTTGCCCATGTGGTATGATTTGCATATCTCAAGTGATTCATAATCAAGTGAGTCCAAACGATCCATCTGCATGGAGTTTCTTCATGCGTATACACCAATAGACATGGTTCGCATGTCTCAAACTTTTCTAAAACGAGTGAGTCCAAAGATCCATCAACATGGAGCTTCTTCATGCGTTTTATACCATTATGACTTACATGGCAGTGCCACAAGTAAGTGGTACTATCATTACTATCTTATATCTTTTGG
>NW_021207284.1:0-639 GCF_002162155.2 Triticum dicoccoides
CAGAGAGCGAGATCGTGGAGAGAGAGAGGGGCGCCGCGGGCCACCGGAATTTTTTCTTTTTTTTTCTTTTTTTTGTTCTTTTTAATTTTAACTAGTTAATTAGTTTAACAAAAACGGTAAAATAACTTAAAACTTGATAATTAACAAAAAAACCGTAAAATTTGATAATTAACAAAAAAAACGTATATAAAACTTGATAATTAACAACAAAAAAAGTAAAACTTGATAATCAATATATACAACGACCCCGCGCGTCAATGTACAACGATCCCGCTTTAAAAAAATGTACACGACCCCGCGCATATACGGAGAGGGGGCGGCGAGGGGGGCGGCGATGCGCGCGGTGTTTTTTTTTGGGATCGAGAGGGGGCGGCGAGGGTTATACATGTGTGTTGTCCTCGCCTCCCTCTTCGTGACGCCGTCGTCTGCCGCCCCGTCTCGCGCTCTACCGCGACACCCTCTCCCACCCCTTCCTCGCCCCCTCCTTTTGCCATCGCCCTTTCGCCACCGCCACCGCCACCGCCCCCCTTCTACACTTAATTAATTTGTTTTTACTACATGTTTTCAGGACTGACATAATGGCGGACGATAGAGCTGACCCGATTATGGACAACTATGATCCGGACGGTGAAGCACATA
>NW_021207285.1:0-1337 GCF_002162155.2 Triticum dicoccoides
TCATGTTGTGATGCCATGTTGTATTTGCACATATCGAGCATATTGTGTGTATGTTATTGAAATGCTTGGTATGTGTGGGATCTGACCATCTAGTTGTTTATCTTTAGTAGCCTCTCTTACGGGGAAATGTCTCCTAGTGTTTCCACCGAGCCATGGTAGCTTGCTACTGCTCCGGAACACTTAGGCTGGCCGGCATGTGTCCTTCTTCGTTCCTGTGTCTGTCCCTTCGGGGAAATGTCACGCGGTGAATACCGGAGTCCTGTTAGCCCGCTACAGCCCGGTTCACCGGAGTCCTGCTAGCCCAGTGCTACAGCCTGGATTCACTCGCTGATGACCGACACGTTCGATGCTGGGTCATGGATGCCTGTCCCTGTAAGTTTGTGCCACTTTGGGTTTACGACTAGCCATGTCAGCCCGGGCTCCTTGTCATATGGATGCTAGCGACACTGTCATATACGTGTGCCAAAAGGCGCAAACGGTCCCGGGTAAAGGTAAGGCGACACCCGTGGGAATACCGTGCGTGAGGCCGCAAAGTGATATGAAGTGTTACATGCTAGATCTATGTGGCATTGAGTCGGGGTCCTGACAGTGTTGGTATCAGAGCTTGATTGCCTGTAGGATTACCAAGCCAAACTGGTCGAAGTTGAGTCTAGAAATTCTTTAGTTATATAAGGGAATTGATTGTGGGATGGAACGTAAGGCTCTTTTTACTCCTTACACCTTATGCCTTCTGATCTGAGTCATCATCTTCTCTTCTACGGGGATTAAGAACTAGGCTATCTCTTCTTTCTATTAGGATCACGTGTTACTAATCAGTAGACTTATAGATTGTTGGATTTAAGTCTCAGTTCAGTTCCTACTACTTTCGTATGTTAATTGTTGATCTCGGAACCTTGATATTGTGCTTCTAAGTGGTTATGCCACCATTTTTGTGAATGTCTCAAATCTTTTCTGAGCATTTACAGCCGTTATGCTGTCCGAGTCATCCCAGGTTTCTAAATAGTCCGATGCATTTGCAAATCCTTTCCCTCTGGTTTCGATGCTCCTTTATGCCAGCTCAATCACACTAATCGGTGTGTTGAGGTAATTATTGCCTCGACATATATGTTGGAATTATTATTATGACCCTAGGTGCTTAGGGGATCATCTAGTGGTCTAGCCATGATTTGTGTCCTAGTGTGAAGATTCTGGCCTTTATTCTCGGAAGCATCCCGTGATGCTACTTAGTAGTAGGTATTCTACTCCTGGGTTCTGAACCCGAGATTCACTCTACCTACTTCATGTGGATAGTAATTGCTAGTGCCTTTAGGATATTAGTAACCTTTGCGATAGTCCTT
>NW_021207286.1:0-563 GCF_002162155.2 Triticum dicoccoides
GAAGAAGAAAAAAAGAGGAGAAGAAAGAATAGAGGAGAAGAACTCCTCTATTCTTTCTTCTCCTCTTTTTTTCTTTTTCCTCTTCTTTCTTTATCCTCTTCTTCCTCTCATGTTCTGCGACCCTCGACGACCCTCGTTCCTGATAAAAAAAAGAGGAAGAAGAAGAAGAAAAAGAGGAGAAGAAAGAATAGAGGAGATTTCTTCTTCCTCTTCTTTTTTTATCCTTTTCTTCCTCTCATGTTCGACGACCCCCTCTCGACCCCCTCTCGACCGTCGACCCCCTCTCGACCCTCATATATAAAACATTTTCTTCCTTCTTCTTCCTTCTATTCCTTCTTCCTAAATATATAAAACTTTTTTTAAAATGAAACTAACCTAAAATGTACTAAATCAGTGAACATATATAGATAAAACTTTTCTAATAAAAAAATCTAACTTTTGCATATATGTATTTTTAAAACATCATTACAATTGAAAAAATACATACATATATACCTATATGAACATACATAAAAAACATATATGAACATACATACAAAAACATATATCTAAAAGATACATAC
>NW_021207287.1:0-810 GCF_002162155.2 Triticum dicoccoides
GCTAAAAAAAAATTGTGGAGCCCACCTCGATCCCCCTCCATCTCGACCGCTATCCCACCTCGCCAGATCCGGTCCCCCTCGGCGCCGAGCACCCCCCAAGTCCACCGGCCGCCGCCGCCGACCCACCGCACCCTCGATTCCCCTACCCAACCGCCGCCGCCGACCCCCCGCACCCTGCGCACCGTCTTATAAAAAAAATAAGTATCAAACAACTTTTTAAATGCTACTGTCTGATAAAAAAATATTACTGTTATTATTTAAACAAGTTTGAACATATTTAAACATAAATAAGTATCAAACAACTTTTTAAATGATAAAAAAAATTGTGGAGCCTGGGAGTCGAACCTAGGACCTCCTGGTGTGAGAACTGGCTACTGACCAGTCGAGCTAGTAGAGGGGACTTGGTGTGGATCAGGTCAGGTGGGAGATAACCTGTTGGCTCGAGCAGAAATCAAAAAAAAAATACTAATGGCGCACCAGGGTGAGGTGCGCCATTAGTGTGGATATACTTATGGCGCACCGGGGGGTGGTGCGCCATTAATATTGTGCCCCCATCCATATTTTTCCTCCCCGGCCATCGATCCCCTTCTCGCCCTCGCCCTCGATCCCCTTCCCCTCTCCTCTCCTCTCCCGACGCCGCTGCCCCGCCGCCTCGACGCCGCCCCGACGCCGCGACGCCGCCCCGACACCGTGAGACGCCGCGACGCCGCCCTCTCCTCTCCCGACGCCGCCGCCCCGCCGCTTTCCCCACGGAGAAGGAGGAGGAAGAGGGGGCGCTCGCCGTTGACCTCGCCCGGGCGACTCCGGTGG
>NW_021207288.1:0-2901 GCF_002162155.2 Triticum dicoccoides
AGGCTTTTACTCCAAGTTTCGACCCCAAGGCTCAACATATAAATAGAGGGGTAGGGCTAGCACCCAAGACACATCAAGAAACACCAAGCCGTGTGCCGGCAACCCCGTCCCCTCTAGTTTATCCCCCGTCATAGTTTCTGTAGTGCTTAGGCGAAGCCCTGCGGAGATTCTTCTTCACCAACACCGTCACCACGCCGTCGTGCTGCCGGAACTCATCTACTATTTCGCCCGTCTCTCTGGATCAAGAAGGCGAGGACGTCATCAAGTTGAACATGTGCAAAACTCGGAGGTGCCATGCGTTCGGTACATGGATCGGTCGAATCGTGAAGACGTATGACTACATCAACCGCGTTGATAAACGCTTCCGCTTAGCGATCTTCAAGGGTATTAAGATACACTCCCCCTCTCGTTGCTATGCATCACCATGATCTTGCGTGTACGTAGGATATTTTTTTAAATTACTACGTTCCCCAACAGTGGCAGCCGAGCCAGGTTTTATGCGTAGATGTTATATGCACGAGTAGAACACAAATGAGTTGTGGGCGATACAAGTCATACTGCTTACCAGCATGTCATACCTTGGTTCGGCGGTATTGTTGGATGAAGCGGCCCGGACCGAGATTATGCGTACGCTTACGCGAGACTGTTTCTACTGACGTGCTTTGCACACAGGTGGCTGGCGGGTGTCTGTTTCTCCAACTTTAGTTGAACCGAGTGTGGCTACGCCCGGTCCTTGCGAAGGTTAAAACATCACTAACTTGACGAACTATCGTTATGGTTTTGATGCGTAGGTAAGAACGGTTTTTGCTCAGCCTGTAGCGGCCACGTAAAATTTGCAACAACAAAGTAGAGGAAGTCTAACTTGTTTTTGCAGGGCATGTTGTGATGTGATATGGTCAAGACATGATGTTATATTTTATTGTATGAGATGATCATGTTTTGTAACCGAGTTATCGGCAACTGGCAGGAGCCATATGGTTGTTGCTTTATTGTATGAAATGCAAGTGCCCTGTAATTGCTTTACTTTATCACTAAGCGGTAGCGGTAGTCGTAGAAGCAATAGATGGCATAAACGACAACGATGCTACGATGGAGATCAAGGTGTCGCACCGGTGACGATGGTGATCACGACGGTGCTTCGGCGATGGAGATCACAAACACAAGATGATGATGGCCATATCATATCACTTATATTGATTGCATGTGATGTTTATCCTTTATGCATCTTATCTTGCTTTGATTGACGGTAGCATTTTAAGATGATCTCTCACTAATTATCAAGAAGTGTTCTCCCTGAGTATGCACCATTGCGAAAGTTCTTCGTGCTGAGACACCACGTGATGATCGGGTGTGATAGGCTCTACGTTCAAATACAATGGGTGCAAAACAGTTGCACACGCGGAATACTCTGGTTAAACTTGACGAGCCTAGCATATACATATATGGCCTCGGAACACGGAGACCGAAAGGTCGAGCGTGAATCATATAGTAGATATGATCAACATAGTGATGTTCATCATTGAAACTACTCCATCTCACGTGATGATCGGACATGGTTTAGTTGATTTGGATCACTTGATCACTTAGAGGATTATAGGGATGTCTATCTAAGTGGGAGTTCTTAAGTAATATGATTAATTGAACTTAAATTTATCATGAACTTAGTCCTGGTAGTATTTTGCAAATTATGTTGTAGATCAATAGCTTGCGTTGTTGCTTTCATATGTTTATTTTGATATGTTCCTAGAGAAAATTGTGTTGAAAGATGTTAGTAGCAATGATGCGTATTGGATCCATTATCTGAGGTTTATCCTCATTGCTACACAGACGAATTATGTCCGTAATGCACCGCTAGGTGACAGACCTATTGAGGAGCAGATGCAGACGTTATGAACGTTTGGCTAGCTCAATATGATGACTACTTGATAGTTTAGTGAACCATGCTTAACGGCTCAGAATCGGGACTTCAAAGACGTTTTGAACGTCATGGACCATATGAGATGTTCCAGGAGTTGAAGTTAATATTTCAAGCAAATACCCGAGTTGAGAGATATGAAGTCTCCAACAAGTTCTATGGCTAAAAGATGGAGGAGAATCGCTCAACTAGTGAGCATGTGCTCAGATTGTCTGGGTACTACAATCGCTTGAATCAAGTGGGAGTTGATCTTCCAGATAAGATAGTGATTGACAGAGTTCTCTAGTCACCATCACCAAGTTTGTAGAACTTTGTGATGAACTATAGTATGCAAGGGATGACGAAAATGATTCCCGAGCTCTTCGTGATGTTGAAATCAACGAAGGTAGAAATCAAGAAAGAGCATCAAGTGTTGATGGTTGACAAGATCACTAGTTTCAAGAAAAGGGCAAAGGAAAAGAAAGGGAACTTCAAGTAGAATGACAAGCAAGTTGTCACTCCCATGAAGAAGCCCAAAGCTGAACTAAAGCCTGAAACTGAGTGCTTACACTACAAAGGAAATGGTCACTTGAAACGGAAATACCCTGAATATTTGGTGGATAAGAAGGATGGCATAGTGAACAAGGATATATTTGATATATAGGTTATTGATGTGTACCTTACTAGTGTTTATAGTAGACCCTGAGTATTCGATACTTGTTCGGTTGCTAAAAATTAGTGGCTCGAAACAGGAGTTACAGAATAAACAGAGACTAGTTGAGGGTGAAGTGATGATGTGTATTGGAAATGGTTCCAAGATTGATATGATCATCATCGCACACTCCCTATACTTTCGGGATTAGTGTAAAACCTAAATAAATGTTATTTGGCATTTGCGTTGAGCATGAATATGATTTGATCATGTTTATTGCGATACGGTTATTCATTTAAAGTCAAGGAATAATTGTTGTTCTGTTTACATAAATAAAACCTTCGATGGTCATACA
>NW_021207289.1:0-1269 GCF_002162155.2 Triticum dicoccoides
GAAACCAATGGACCCTCTCGGCTTCTTAATCACCCTTGTCCTCTGTCCAGGAGTTGCAAGTAGTTTCTGGTGTTTGTAGTATGCTGGAGGCCGTGGGCAGCGCTGACCGTAGGGGTGGGCTGTGATGCGGTAGGCACGTGGCACGGTGTACCGGGCGCCCGTTTGGTGTCTCGGGAACCCTGTTCACATCGTTTGGGGCTGTGAGCGAAACTCCGGCCGGATCTCCTCATGGATGGAACCCGAATAGGCGATAAACCTGGACTAGAGACTCGAGTGTTTAGGCAGGCCGTGGCCGACACCCACGTTGGGCTTCCGCTTGAAGGTTGCCGAGTACATGTCGTGTAAACGGCGGTAAGTGGTGAGAGCGTGTGTGAAGAAGTACACCCCTGCAGGGTTAACGTCATCTATTCGAATAGCCGTGTCCGCGGAAAAGGACTTCTGGGTTGCTTATATCAGTTCATAGACAAGTGAAAGTGGATACTCTAAAATACGCAAGATAAGCGTGAGTGCTATGGATGGCGTTCTCGTAGGGAGACGGGAGCGGATCCATAGTGGTGTATTGATATGGTGAATATGTGGACTCGTGTGCGCCACCTCAAAAGAGTTACTTGCAGTCGTAGTTCAGGATAGCCACCGAGTCAAAGCTGGCTTGCTGCAGTTAAACCCCACCACCCCTTTGTTGATAATGATGCATATGTAGTTAGATCTGATGTAAGTCTTGCTGGGTACATTTGTACTCACGTTTGCCTATTTTATGTTTTTGCAGAGAGACTTCAGTCTCACTAGTAATTTCGCGTGGTCTTCGACGTTTAGCTTGTTACCTCAGCTACGATCTTGAGCCCTCGGCAGGATCTGGTAGATAGTCAGGCTTCTCAGCCTTTTTCATTTATAGATGTCTGTACTCAGACATGATAGCTTCCGCTTGTGCTTTGATTGGTATGCTCTGATTGTTGGGTCATGAGACCCATGTTTGTAATATCTCGCTCCTCGGAGCCTATTGAATAAATACTTGAGTCGTAGAGTCATTTTGTGATGCCATGTTGTATTGCACATATCGAGCATATTGTGTGTATGTTAATGAAATGCTTGGTATGTGTGGGATCTGACTATCTAGTTGTTTATCTTTAGTAGCCTCTCTTACCGGGAAATGTCTCCTAGTGTTTCCATTGAGCCTTGGTAGCTTGCTACTGCTCCGGAACACTTAGGCTGGCCGGCATGTGTCCTTCTTCGTTCCTGTGTCTGTCCCTTCGGGGAAATGTCACGCGATGA
>NW_021207290.1:0-1786 GCF_002162155.2 Triticum dicoccoides
TCCCTGAGAGAGCCCAATGAAAGTAAATTCAGTCTGGGGCGGCTGTCGAGTTGTCCTCCAAGTATTCCCGCCCGTGTCCATTGTAACTATCATGTTTAATGAATTATGGTTCAAGTCAAATGTCTCCAAACGAGAATCATAGGCAGTGACATGCAGAGTGTCATTTAAAAAGAAGTATTTTGGTTCACCGCAATACACCACAACTCGGTGACCCCATCGGCCTGACATGAAAGTCCACTCTCCGGTATCGGATGAGTAAACATCTGTCGCGGTTATGGCGTGACCATTATCATTGATGACAAACACTGTGAAGCAAGAAGGAACGGTGGGGTCAAAACACAAGCAAATGGTGCGGCCGTGAAACCGAGGACATGGTGTGTCATGGCTATCGGGCAGTGGCGTAGCTAGGATTTTATGCCAGGGTGGTCCAATTGCCAAGAAAAATAATTGCACCACAAATTCAACAAACCAACATATGCATACAGAAACAGAATATATCAACTAGGTCTTTCAAATAATATAAAATTCATGGTTATGTCTTAAATTTGCATAAAACAAGATAACACGTCTTATTTGTCGGGATAACGCCTTCTCAAGACCATGAAACTTCTACTTTAGTATTTATCAATTATTAATTGTAAAAAATAAAACTAAATCTTGCACTCTCAGGTCTCAGCTTAGCTTGTTCAAATCTTCGTAGCAAGAAATTTATACTTTGAATTTATGAATTAACAGAGAACAAAAATCTTACATTAGATCGGAGTAGTAGAATGGAAAACTGAACAACTGGTTCTCAACCAAACTAGATTGTGTGTGCTTCGCCGGCTGCCTGTTTGCCGCCGCCGACAAGTGTCCTTCGCCCGGCCGCCAGTCCGTCGCCGTCGAAGAGTGCCATGTAGGCCGGCAGATGCCCGCTGGGGGCCGCTAGGCGATGGCTGATGGCGATGGCCGCTCGCTCCTAGGGTTCCCGAACTGAAAGAGGCGGCGGGAATCAGGAACGTCTTCTCTTTTTTTTTTGAGAACTAGGAACGTCTTCTCGTGTCGATCAATCAGCGCACAGACACAGAGACTAACGAGCCAATCCTTCACGTGTACATGGGCTGAGTTGGGCTTGTTTTTCTTTTTTCTTTTTTTACAGACTAAGTAGTATACTAATGGGCTGAATTCCAGGGTGGTCCATGGACCACCCTGGCCATCCTACAGCTACGCCACTGCTATCGGGCACGGGCAGCGCGGCCCAGACCTTCTCGGTCGCGGGGTTGCACACGATGTATTCTGCGCGCTCTGCTCGAATGCCATGGCAGAGGAGGATGCCGCCGCAGCAATTTAGGATCTTAACATTTTTGAAGCCGTGCAGGAAAGGGAGAGAGGGGTCGATCAACGGCCGGCCTCTCCCGGACAGGTTGACGAAACGGATGGTGCCGCTGCGGGAGAGGGCGAAGAATCCGGAGAGCGTCTGCGGCGACCTTCGGCGGACGGCAGGGTCGGAACACAGCGTGAGCCATGACGTCGACACGGACTTGAAGCGGCACAACGACCGGTACGGCACCCTCAACAGGAACTCCCAGACAAGGTCGTTGGGGAGGCCCTCCACCGCCTGCTCCTCCTCCTCCTCCTTCCTCCCCATCTTCTCCATCCCGTGCCAGTGCCCGGGGCCTGCTCCTGCTACAAGTGGTAGAGGCACTTCGTTTAGGGTTGAGTTGCACTCCTCCCGGATGTCTCTCTTTCAAGATCAGAAGGAAGAGGAGGGCAGCATACCTGAAGCTCGTCGATAAACGAGGCGGCG
>NW_021207291.1:0-1453 GCF_002162155.2 Triticum dicoccoides
GTCAGGGCTTGATGCCGGACAGGATGAGGCCATTTGCTCGCTCCACCTGGCCGTTTGACTGTGGATGGGCGACGGACGCTAGGTCCAGTCGGATGCCCTGTGTTGCGCAAAAACGGGCCAAAGCGCCTTTGGAAAAATTTGTGCCATTGTCGGTGATGATGCTGTGTGGTATGCCATACCGAATTGTGATATCGGAGATGAAGGTCATGGCAGTCGGACCGTTCAGTTTCTTGATCGGCTTTGCTTCTATCCACTTGGTGAACTTGTCCACTGCGACAAGTAAGTGAGTTAACCCACCTCGTGCCGTCTTGAATGGTCCCACCATGTCTAGACCCCAAACTGCGAAAGGCCAGGCAATGGGGATGGTCTTGAGTGCAGAAGCCGGCTGATGCGGCTTGGAGCGGAACTTCTGGCACCCTTTGCATTTTTGGACCAATTCCTTGGCCTCTTCTAAGGCCGTTGGCCAAAAGAATCTTTGTCGGAAAGCTTTGGCGACGAGCGCTCTTGAAGCCGCATGGTGGCCGCACTCGCCTTGGTGGATGTCTTTGAGAATTGCTTGGCCTTGCTCTGGCTCTACGCAGTGCTGGTAGACACCAGTGACGCTGCGCCTGACCATCTCTCTGTTGACTATGGTGTAGGTTGCCGCTCGACGTTGTACTTGCCGAGCTAAGGTCTCATCAGTTGGCAGCTCTTTGCTCACTAGAAATTTGAGGATGGGCTAGGCCCATGAGGGTGCTGCTATTTCTTCGACTGCCAGAACTGCGACTTGGACGAGGGCGGCTGGGCTGGGAGGCGGCGGGTTGGAGTCAACAACCACTTGCTGGGTTAACGAAGTCCCCAGGCCGACTGGCGCGACTCTTGGGCCGAGTTCTGGAGTCTTCAAGCCCGCCGCCGCTATCCCTGGGCCGGGTTCTACAGTCCCTGGGTCGGCCCCGACTGTGGCGGCTTTGGAACCGTCTGCCGAAATCCCCGTACCGTTTGTCGGGGCTCTGGAGTCGGATCCGACTTCTTCGGGAGGAGCCGGCACGAAGATGGAGTCTAATTCTGGTGAAGGCTTGATAGACGGCTTGAGGAGGCGTTGAAGGGCGACGCCGGATGGTATTGCTTGGCGGGTAGAGCCGATTCGTGCCAAGGCGTCGGCTTGGTCATTGTCGTTTCTTGGCACATGGAGGAATTTGCACCCCTCGAAATACCCACTGAGTTGCTGCTCGAGGAAACGGTAACTTGCCATGTTTGCATCTTTGGCGTCCCAGTCGCCAGACGACTGCTGGACCACTAAGTCCGAGTCGCCATAACACAGGATCCGGCGAATACCGAGTTCTTTGGCAAGCCGGAGCCCGTGAATGAGCGCCTCGTACTCGGCGACGTTGTTGGAGGCGGCAAAATGGATTTGCAGTGCGTATTTGAGCTTGTCTCCTTTAGGAGAGGTGAGGACAACGCCGGCTCCTAAGCC
>NW_021207292.1:0-1139 GCF_002162155.2 Triticum dicoccoides
TGAGTGCTTTTATTGCAAGGGAAGCGGTCACTGGAAGCGGAACTGCCCTAAGTACTTAGCGGATAAGAAGGCCGGCAAAACAAAAGGTATATGTGATATACATGTAATTGATGTGTACCTTACTAGTGCCCGTAGTAGCTCCTGGGTATTTGATACCGGTGCAGTTGCTCACATTTGTAACTCAAAGCAGGGGCTGCGGAATAAGCGGAAACTGGCAAAGGACGAGGTGACGATGCGCGTCGGGAATGGTTCAAAGGTCAATGTGATCGCCGTCGGCACGCTACCTCTGCATCTCCCTTCGGGATTAGTTTTAAACCTTAATAATTGTTATTTAGTGCCAGCTTTGAGCATGAACATTGTATCAGGATCTCGTTTAATTCGAGATGGCTACTCTTTTAAATCTGAGAATAATGGTTGTTCCATTTTTATGAGAGAGATGTTTTATGGTCATGCTCCTATGGTGAATGGTTTATTCTTTATGAATCTCTAACGTGATGCTACACATGTTCATAATGTGAGTACCAAAAGAAGTAAGGTAGATAATGATAGTCCCACATACCTGTGGCACTGCCGCCTTGGTCACATAGGTGTCAAACGCATGAAGAAGCTCCATGCTGATGGACTTTTAGAGTCTCTTGATTATGAATCATTTGACACATGCGAACCATGCCTTGTGGGTAAAATGACCAAGACTCCGTTCTCAGGAACAATGGAGCGAGCAACCGACTTATTGGAAATCATACATACTGATGTGTGCGGTCCAATGAGTGTTGAGGCTCGCGGTGGCTATCGTTATGTTCTCACCCTCACTGATGATTTAAGTAGGTATGGGTATATCTACTTAATGAAACACAAGTCTGAAACCTTTGAAAAGTTCAAGGAATTTCAGAGTGAGGTTGAAAATCAACGTGACAGGAAAATCAAGTTTCTACGATCAGATCGTGGAGGAGAATACTTGAGTCACGAGTTTGGGGCACACTTAAGAAAATGTGGAATAGTTTCACAACTCACGCCGCCTGGAACACCTCAGCGTAATGGTGTGTCCGAACGTCGTAATCGCACTCTGTTAGATATGGTGCAATCTATGATGTCTCTTACCGATTTACCGCTTTCTTTTTGGGGCTATGCTTTAGAGACTG
>NW_021207293.1:0-929 GCF_002162155.2 Triticum dicoccoides
CTGGAGGATTCTGTCAATGACCGCATCATCCGGGAGATTAACTCCCAGCTGAGTCAAGCGGTTATGTAACCCAGACATAGTGAGTATGTGCTCACTGACAGAACTATTTTCCTCCATCTTACAGCTGAAGAATTTGTCAGAGACTTCATATCTCTCGACCCGGGCATGAGCTTGGAAAACCATTTTCAGCTCTTCGAACATCTCATATGCTCCATGTCTCTCAAAACGCTTTTGGAGCCCCGGCTCTAAGCTGTAAAGCATGCCGCACTGAACGAGGGAGTAGTCATCAGAACGTGCCTGCCAAGCGTTCATAACGTCTTGTTCTGCAGGGAGAACAGGTGCATCACCTAGCGGTGCTTGTAGGACATAATCTTTCTTGGCAGCTATGAGGATGATCCTCAGGTTCCGGACCCAGTCCGTATAGTTGTTGCCATCGTCTTTCAGCTTGGTTTTCTCTAGGAACGCGTTGAAGGTTAGGACTACGTTGGCCATTTGATCTACAAGACATATTGTAAAAATTTAGACTAAGTTCATGATAATTAAGTTCATCTAATCAAATTATAATGAACTCCCACTCAGATTTGACATCCCTTTGGTCATCTAAGTGTTACACGATCCGAGTCGACTAGGCCGTGTCCGATCATCACGTGAGACGGACTAGTCATCGTCGGTGAACATTCTCATGTAGATCGTATCTTCCATACGACTCGTGTTCGACCTTTCGGTCTCCGTGTTCCGAGGCCATGTCTGTACATGCTAGGCTCGTCAAGTTAACCCTAAGTGTTTTCGCTGTGTAAAACTGTCTTACACCCGTTGTATGTGAACGTAAGAATCTATCACACCCGATCATCACGTGGTGCTTCGAAACGACGAACTGTAGCAACGGTGCACAGTTAGGGGAGAACACTTCTTGAAATTTTTTGTAAGGG
>NW_021207294.1:0-1409 GCF_002162155.2 Triticum dicoccoides
AAAGAAATATACTTTTTTCAAATGAGTGAACTATTTTGAAATTTCCATTCTTTTTTCAAATTTTTGTTTTTTAAAATTTCATACTTTTTTCAAATCCGCATATTTTTACCAAGTTTGTGAAATTTTATCAAATCTAAATATGTGTTTCAAGTCCATGAATTGTGTTTGAAATTCGCATACTTGTTTCAAATCCGGATACTTTTAAAATTTCATGTATTCTTTTCAAATCCATGTTCATTTTCCAGTCCAGGAATTTTGTTTGAAATTCACGTACTTGTCTTAAGTTGACATGAGTTTTTTAAATCCACATATTTTTGCATAAAAAATATCCAAATCTGCATAAAATTTTCAAATCCATGAACTCTTTCCAAAAAATGTACGCAAATATGAAAAAGTACGTCAATTTTAAAAAATTAAATGAATTTGAAAAAACTACATGAACTTTGAAAAAGTACGCTGATTTGCAAAAACTACGTGGATTTGAAAAAAGTACACAAATTTTTAAAAAGTTCACGTATTTGAAAAAGTGCCAAAATTTGAAAACATTACGCGGACTTGAAAAAAGTATGCGAATTTGAGTCGCACAGTCAAAACCGGGGTCGGACAGCACCAAAATCAGTCAAAACCGTGACCTGGGATGAATCTTGTCATGTTTTACAAGTTAAGGATGCAAGTTGTCTGGTTTTAAAGTTAAGGGACCAAATTTAGAAGTATACTTTTCTTTATATGAATGGCCGTATGCATCGTTCTGATGCAAAGGCCGGGGAATCCCCCTTTTCGAAAAAAAAACTTTTCTCTATATGTAATGCTATTGTGACTGTTAGATTCCTAGAGATGAATTTGTACTTGATGACATTTTTGTATTTCAGATATGATTTTTATGCACATCTGTACGTAAGCTATTACCTGTGATGCTCATTAAATCGATTTGATGTTGATTTCTAATGTACTAGAGGCCATCCTACCTCGACAATACGACTTGAATGCCAACGAGGAGCGGAACATGGCGGAGGAGGTGACGACTTCGTCTTCCCAGCCTCCATGGTGAGCACTGCTACCAGCAGGTAATCATGGCAGCACCCAAGAATATCTCTGCCACCGTCCATGGTGATTGTTGCCTCCATCCATGGTGTGCGCCGCCGGCAACATGACACTATTAGGGAAAACCTTATACACAGAGGTATAGTAGTAGCGCTGGTCAGAGAAGGGCGCTACTGATACTTAGTAGTAGCGCGTGTCAATAAAACACACTATAGATATGGTTATAGCAGTAGCGCGCCTGCAAGAAAAAGCGCTATTACTATAATTCTCACACTGTTGCCTGTAGGCTAGGAATAGTAGTAGCGATTCTACGGAAAGCATGCTGCTGTTAAATGCCTTGTAGTAGCGCGTTTCTGGTGTGGAGCGCT
>NW_021207295.1:0-1410 GCF_002162155.2 Triticum dicoccoides
AAAGAAATATACTTTTTTCAAATGAGTGAACTATTTTGAAATTTCCATTCTTTTTTCAAATTTTTGTTTTTTAAAATTTCATACTTTTTTCAAATCCGCATATTTTTACCAAGTTTGTGAAATTTTATCAAATCTAAATATGTGTTTCAAGTCCATGAATTGTGTTTGAAATTCGCATACTTGTTTCAAATCCGGATACTTTTAAAATTTCATGTATTCTTTTCAAATCCATGTTCATTTTCCAGTCCAGGAATTTTGTTTGAAATTCACGTACTTGTCTTAAGTTGACATGAGTTTTTTAAATCCACATATTTTTGCATAAAAAATATCCAAATCTGCATAAAATTTTCAAATCCATGAACTCTTTCCAAAAAATGTACGCAAATATGAAAAAGTACGTCAATTTTAAAAAATTAAATGAATTTGAAAAAACTACATGAACTTTGAAAAAGTACGCTGATTTGCAAAAACTACGTGGATTTGAAAAAAGTACACAAATTTTTAAAAAGTTCACGTATTTGAAAAAGTGCCAAAATTTGAAAACATTACGCGGACTTGAAAAAAGTATGCGAATTTGAGTCGCACAGTCAAAACCGGGGTCGGACAGCACCAAAATCAGTCAAAACCGTGACCTGGGATGAATCTTGTCATGTTTTACAAGTTAAGGATGCAAGTTGTCTGGTTTTAAAGTTAAGGGACCAAATTTAGAAGTATACTTTTCTTTATATGAATGGCCGTATGCATCGTTCTGATGCAAAGGCCGGGGAATCCCCCCTTTTCGAAAAAAAAACTTTTCTCTATATGTAGTGCTATTGTGACTGTTAGATTCCTAGAGATGAATTTGTACTTGATGACATTTTTGTATTTCAGATATGATTTTTATGCACATCTGTACGTAAGCTATTACCTGTGATGCTCATTAAATCGATTTGATGTTGATTTCTAATGTACTAGAGGCCATCCTACCTCGACAATACGACTTGAATGCCAACGAGGAGCGGAACATGGCGGAGGAGGTGACGACTTCGTCTTCCCAGCCTCCATGGTGAGCACTGCTACCAGCAGGTAATCATGGCAGCACCCAAGAATATCTCTGCCACCGTCCATGGTGATTGTTGCCTCCATCCATGGTGTGCGCCGCCGGCAACATGACACTATTAGGGAAAACCTTATACACAGAGGTATAGTAGTAGCGCTGGTCAGAGAAGGGCGCTACTGATACTTAGTAGTAGCGCGTGTCAATAAAACACACTATAGATATGGTTATAGCAGTAGCGCGCCTGCAAGAAAAAGCGCTATTACTATAATTCTCACACTGTTGCCTGTAGGCTAGGAATAGTAGTAGCGATTCTACGGAAAGCATGCTGCTGTTAAATGCCTTGTAGTAGCGCGTTTCTGGTGTGGAGCGCT
>NW_021207296.1:0-1005 GCF_002162155.2 Triticum dicoccoides
TTTCCTGACTATGGACATTGGATGTCGTTGATAACGGGATCACATCATTAGGAGAATGATGTGATGGACAAGACCCAATCCTAAGCATAGCATAAAAGATCGTGTAGTTTGTTTTGCTAGAGCTTTGCAAGTGTCAAGTATCTCTTCCTTCGACCATGAGATCGTGTAACTCCCGGATACCGTAAGAGTGCCTTGGGTGTATCAAACGTCACAACGTAACTGGGTGACTATAAAGGTGCATTACAGGTATCTCCGAAAGTAGCTGTTGGGTTGACACGGATCGAGACTGGGATTTGTCACTCCGTATGACGGAGAGGTATCTCTGGGCCCACTCGGTAATGCATCATCATATTGAGCTCAATGTGACCAAGGTGTTGGACACGGGATCATGCATTACGGTACGAGTAAAGTGACTTGCCGGTAACGAGACTGAACAAGGTATTGGGATACCGACGATCGAGTCTCGGGCAAGTAACGTACCGATTGACAAAGGGATTTGCATACAGGGTTTGATCGAATCCTCGACATAGTGGTTCATCCGATGACAACATCGAGGAGCATGTGGGAGCCATCATGGTTATCCAGATCCCGCTGATGGTTATTGACTGAGAGCGTCTCGGTCATGTCTGCATGTCTCCCAAACCCGTAGGGTCTACACACTTAAGGTTCGGTGACGCTAGGGTTATGAAGATATGTATATGCAGAAACCCGAATGTTGTTCGGAGTCCCGGATGAGATCCCGGACGTCACGAGGAGTTCCGGAATGGTCCGGAGGTAAAGAATTATATATAGGAAGTGCTATTTCGGGCATCGGGACAAGTTTCGGGGTTATCGGTATTGTACCGGGACCACCGGAAGGGTCCCGGGGGTCCACCGGGTGGGGCCACCTGTCCCGGGGGGCCACATGGGCTGTAGGGGGTGCGCCTTGGCCATCATGGGCCAAGGGCACCAGCCCCTATAGGCCCATGCGCCTAGGGTTTCCCCCTAGGAGGAGTCCTAGTGGTG
>NW_021207297.1:0-1766 GCF_002162155.2 Triticum dicoccoides
AGAAAAGAGCTTAGTTGACGGGGTGTGAGCGCCGCTTACCTAGCCTCCCCGGCAACGGCGCCAGAAAAGAGCTTGATGTCTACTACACAACCTTCTTTTTGTAGACATTGTTGGGCCTCCAAGTGCAGAGGTTTGTAGGACAGTAGAAAATTTCCCTCAAGTGGATGACCTAAGGTTTATCAATCTGTGGGAGGCGTAGGATGAAGATGGTCTCTCTCAAGCAACCATGCAACCAAATAACAAAGAGTCTCTTGTGTCCCCAACACACCCAATACAATGGTAAATTGTATAGGTGCACTAGTTCGGCGAAGAGATGGTGATACAAGTGCGATTTGGATGATAGATAAGGGTATTTCTAATCTGAAAATATAAAAACAGCAAGGTAACAAGTGGTAAAAGTGAGCGTAATCGGTATTGCAATGCTAGGAAACAAGGCCTAGGGTTCATACTTTCACTAGTGCAAGTTCTCTCAACAATAATAACATAATTGGATCATATAACTATCCCTCAACATGCAACAAAGAGTCACTCCAAAGTCACTAATAGTGGAGAACAAACGAAGAGATTATGGTAGGGTATGAAACCACCTCAAAGTTATTCTTTCCAATCAACCCGTTGGGCTATTCCTATAAGTGTCACAAACAACCCTAGAGTTCGTACTAGAATAACACCTTAAGACACAAATCAACCAAAACCCTAATGTCACCTAGATACTCCAATGTCACCTCAAGTATCCGTGGGTATGATTATACGATATGCATCACACAATCTCAGATTCATCTATTCAACCAACACATAGAACCTCAATGAGTGCCCCAAAGTTTCTACCAGAGAATCAAGACGAAAACGTGTGCCAACCCCTATGCATAGGTTCATGGGCGGAACGCAGGTTGATCACCAAAACATACATCAAGTGAATCGCGTGATATCCCATTGTCACCACAGATACGCATGGCAAGACATACATCAAGTGTTCTCAAATCATTAAAGACTCAATCCGATAAGATTATTTCAAAGGGAAAACTCAATCCATTACAAGAGAGTAGAGGGGGGAGAAGAAACATAAGATCCAACTATAATAGCAAAGCTCGCGTATATCAAGATCGTGCCAAATCAAGATCACGAGAGAGAGAGAGATCAAGCACATAGCTACTGGTACATACCCTCAGCCCCGAGGGTGAACTACTCCCTCCTCGTCATGGAGAGCGCCAGGATGATGAAGATGGCCACCGGTGAGGGTTCCCCCCTCTGGGAGGGTGCCGGAACAGGGTCCCGATTGGTTTTTGGTGGCTACAGAGGCTTGCGGCTGCGGAACTCCTGATCTATTCTGTTCTTCGAAGTTTTTAGGGTATATGGTTATATATAGGAGGAAGAAGTACGTCAGGGGAGCCACGAGGGGCTCACGAGGGTGGAGGGCGCGCCCTGGGGGTGGGCGTGCCCCCCTACCTCATGCCTTTCTTGTTGCTTTTTTGACGTGGACTCCAAGTCTCCCCGGTTGCTTCCCTTCCAAAAATAACTTCTCTAGAAGGTTTCATTCCGTTTCGACTCCGTTTGATATTCCTTTTCTTCGAATCACTGAAACAAGGGAAAAAAACAGGAACTGGCACTGGGCTCTGGGTCAATAGGTTAGTCCCAAAAATAATATAAAAGTGTAAAATAAAGCCCATAAACATCCAAGATAGATAATATAATAGCATGGAACAATCAAAAATTATAGATACGTTGGAGACACATCAGCATCCCCAAGCTTAATTCCTGCTCGTCCT
>NW_021207298.1:0-684 GCF_002162155.2 Triticum dicoccoides
GGGGGGTCCTGCCGTGGTCAAAGTGGGTCAAACCCACCGGCGACGTGACGCCGGCGAGGCCCGAGACGGCGGCGCGATGCGGGATCGCGCTACAGGGCACGGGCGAGGCTGTGCTTGGGCTCGTTGGAGAGCCCTTGCTCCCGCGCGTCGAACGGTGGTGGTGGCCGGGCCTGAGGTGGCCGGAGTCGTCGACGGCGAGCTCGGCTGCGGCCGCCGGAGTTCGGGTGCGGTCGGAGTCGGCGTTGCAGGGGGTTTGGGGAGGTGTTGGTGCGTGCTGCGTGCTCCTAGTGAGGCGTGGAGCACGATAGTGTGCTCGGTTGGGCGCTACGGTGACCGTGGCCACGACGGCGACATCGCCGGCGGCGTGGAGCTCTCGGCCAAGGTGGGGCTAAGGCCTAGAGGTCGAAAGAGACCCGGGAAGAAGGGGGAAACGACTCGGGGGCTCACCGCGGTTGCAGTGGGCGTCGAAGCGGGCTCAGGGACGCGCTGGAGACGGCGAATTCGTCGGCGACGGTGGTCGGAGCCCGAAGAGGGGAACGGCGGCATGACGGCGATGCAGAGCTTCCGGAGACCCGTGGAGCGGTGGGGAGGAAGAGGAGGTCGAGGCGGAGCTCCTGAGCTAGTCGGGGGAGCGAGGGGTGGCTGGAGACGGCTGCTACGGCGAACGGCGGCGACGGTGGTGTT
>NW_021207299.1:0-1138 GCF_002162155.2 Triticum dicoccoides
ATTCCTATTACAAGAACATGATCAATCTCATACATCACATATATCATTCATCACATCCTTTTTGGCCATATCACATCACATAGCATACCCTGCAAAAACAAGTTAGACGTCCTCTAATTGTTGTTTGCATGTTTTACGTGGCTGCTATGGGTTTCTAGCAAGAACGTTTCTTACCTACGCATGAACCACAACGTGATATGCCAATTGCTATTTACCCTTCATAAGGACCCTTTTCATCGAATCCGATCCGACTAAAGTGGGAGAGATAGACACCCGCCAGCCACCTTATGCAACTAGTGCATGTTTGTCGGTGGAACCGGTCTCACGTAAGCGTACGTGTAAGGTTGGTCCGGGCCGCTTCATCCCACGATGCCGCCGAATCAAGATAAGACTAGTAACGGCAAGCATATTGAACAATATCGACGCCCACAACTACTTTGTGTTCTACTCGTGCAAAGAATCTACGCAATAGACCTAGCTCATGATGCCACTGTTGGGGAACGTAGCAGAAATTCAAAAATTTTCCTACGTATCACCAAGATCTATCTATGGAGAGACCAGCAACGAGTAGAAAGGAGAGTGCATCTACATACCCTTGTAGATCGCCAAGCAGAAGCGTTCAAGTGAACGGGGTTGATGGAGTCGTACTCGTCGTGATTCAGATCACCGATGATCTAGTGCCGAACGGACAACACCTCCGCGTTCAACACACGTACAGCTCGACGATGTCTCCCACGCCTTGATCCAGCAAGGAGAGAGGGAGAGGTTGAGGAAGACTCCATCCAGCAGCAGCACAACGGCGTGGTGGTGATGGAGGAGCGTGGCAATCCTGCAGGGCTTCGCCAAGCACCTACGGGAGAGGAGGAGGTGTCACGGGAGGGAGGGAGGCGCCAAGGGCTCAGGTATGGATGCCCTCCCTCCCCTCCACTATATATAGGGGCAGGGGAGAGGGGGGAGGCGCAGCCTTGCCCCCTCCTCCAAGGAAGGGGTGCGGCTAAGAGGGGGGGAGGAGTCCATCCTCCCCAAGGCACCTCGGAGGTGCCTTCCCCCTTTAGGACTCTCCCCTTTTTCCTATATCTTGGCGCATGGGCCTCTAGGGGCTGGTGCCCTTGGCCCATGTAGGCCAAGGCGCACCCCC
>NW_021207300.1:0-1370 GCF_002162155.2 Triticum dicoccoides
AGACCCGTGGAGCGGTGGGGAGGAAGAGGAGGTCGAGGCGGAGCTCCTGAGCTAGTCGGGGGAGCGAGGGGTGGCCGGAGTCGGCTGCTATGGCGAACGGCGGCGACGGTGGTGTTCGGCCGTGTGAGAGAGAGAGCGAGGGAGAGGAGGGGAGAGCCGGGGGAGAGTGAGAGAGAGCAGGGGGGGAGGCGTGGCGTCGTCCAGGGCAACGAGCGAGGAGGGGAGGGCAGGCAAGCAGGGAGAGAGGTGGCGTGGCGCGGTGGCGGGCGCGCGCGCCGGCCACACTCCCCTCCCTCTGTCGGGACGAAGACGACAGAGGAGGGAGGCGGGCTGGGCCGCCTGCTGGCTGGGCCGGCCAGCTGGATGGGCTGCACAGGGAGGAGCCCAGGTAAGCTTCTCCCTTTTATTTCTTTTCTGTTTTCTAATTTCTGCCATTTGTTTTGATTTAAATAATATATTAAATCATTTATTTAACTTATGCCAATTTTTGCAGGGGCTAGATATAATATTCCAGAGCTCCTTTAGAAATGGCATAATATTTGGACCATATTTCATATATATAGAAATATATTTCCAATGCAAATATTTATGCCTTAATTCCAAATGCCCAAATCAAATGTCCATGAGCCACTAAAAATATTGGTTTGATTTTTATCTCTGTCCAATATTTTCAGAGAGCAACATGAGCATTTTCTTGGACCCTTTTGGAGAAATTTTTATTTGGATCATTTTCAAAATGATTCTGAGGGTTTCATAGATCCCCATTTCAAGTTTCTGATGAAAGAGTAAACATGATGCAACACTCTAATGCATGACTAGCTAGGGTGTGACAACTCACCCCCACTCAAAAGAATCTCGTCCCGAGATTTGGGTTCCTCCGGGTAGAAGGCGGGATACTCAAGTCGAAGACGATCCTCCCTTTCCCAGGTTGCTTCATCCTCAGAATGGTGCGACCATTGTACTTTGAGGAACTTGATGTTCTGACGTCGGGTGATACGCTCGGCCTGATCGAGGATACGAATGGGGTACTCTCGATATGTAAGATTATCTTGGAGATCAAGCGTTTCGTGGTCCACTCCACGGATAGGATCCGAGAAGCAACGCCTGAGTTGAGAAACGTGGAAGACATCGTGGACTCTGGAGAGGTGCGGAGGTAGTTCCAACTGGTAGGCAACTTCTCCTTGTTTGGCGAGAATGCGAAAAGGTCCAATGTAACGAGGAGCCAATTTGCCTTTGATACCGAAACGATGGGTTCCCTTCAGAGGGGTGACCCGAAGATAAGCCTTCTCGTCAACCTCGAAAGTCATAGCCTTATGTTTTCGGTCATATTGACTCTTTTGACGAGATTGGGCTGTTTTCAACTTTTCACG
>NW_021207301.1:0-2129 GCF_002162155.2 Triticum dicoccoides
TCTCCCGACCTGGTTGATGCCTCACGTGGTCTCTCTATCCACCGCATCTTTTGGAGGGAGCATATCCCGACGACGTCGCTCGATTGCTCTAGGGCTTGCCGTTTCATTTCCGGCGGAGATGCACCGTACACAAGCTATGGTGGGGGATGGGTTCTTTCGGTTCTTCCCTGCCAGATTCTGGCGTACAGGAGCTGCGCTACGCAAGCTAGTTGCTGGATTGGTATACGTGAAACTAACGTACAGATAGATTCCGAGCGGCAACTGCCCCACTCGATTACTAGCGATGTAATGCCGAGGGACTATTATTATTCTAGGTTCATACAGGTTTCAGGATTCTAATGTGACGATTACTTCATTATGCAGATCGTTGCATTGCCATCTTGTTACTGAATTAAAGGGTTCTCTGGCACATGTATTCCTACAAAGCCGCCGCTACTTTCTTCCTATTAAAGACCTTAGTTACTTTTAACTTGATTCTGAACACGGCATCCAGAACTGGGCTACACACTCTTCTTCTAATGGAATTGAAGCTCCTACACCTTTGAGGTGTAATGGAGGGCATGACATCGTTCAAGCCAAGACAACATAACAGAAAAGATGGTTTCATACAGCAGGATTTATTAATGTTGGCCCAGGATGATACCTGGGACCAGGCTGGGTGACTTGTACTATGTGCATTTGCAAGAACTGACCATATATGCATAGTCGTGTGTGCATTGATGCAGTGCATGTGAGAGATGTAAACCTCTTCTCGGACTACAATAGCTATCTCTATTCACTGTGATAGTTGCCTAGGCGGGAGTATAGAAAGCGAACAAAGCAAATGGGGAAAGTGGGAGGGCATGGTCATAGGGCTAACCACGAGGGCGTTTGGCACCCTCCACCGGAAAGTGAGCAAGCCTCTCATTAAGGAAAATAACCATTAGAAAATATAGAGAAGGGATCAGTACCTCAATGAGGAGCCGTTAATGATGGAAGTAGCTATTCTTGTGATGGTGTCATTTGTGACTAGATTGAGCCACATGTCAACATCATGGTGTTCTATGTTTGTTTCACATAAAGGGAGAACAATTTTGAGCCTTCTTGGCATGGGAGGCATGGGGAAAGGATGTGTCGGGTACACCGCCAACACTACTACACTCATCTTAACTGCACCGGCAAAGACAAGACGGGGGCTCCATCTGTGGCATCATCTGATAAGAGACAATTGGGCTTCTGGAAGATTAGGGCACGATGTGACGTGGGCTCGACCTGCACCACCGCCATTCTTGCTGTCCTCTCTGTGATTGTTAACCACGGTGTAATGTGGTTGTCCGGTACGGGCTTGGAGCCGATCACCGACTATGATAGGTGCTAGCTAGTTTAGATTTTTAAATAGGGAAACACTTCCTATAATGTCTAATGTGAGACAAATATCGGACCGCTTTTGTGTCATTGGTTCATACTTCATCCTCGACACCTCTTTTATGTAGGTTTTGTATTAAAGTTGTAGTGTGTTGCATATATACATGTACATGTTTCAGTTTAGCCCGTAGGTCCTAGTTTCGCGGGCACTCCTAATCCCATGCCACATCGTGATCATTATCCCTACATGTAGGCATGGTGGACGAGATGCTTACCTAGGGAGTGGTGGCCGGACATCAAAGCCATCCGACTCCAAAATCATGGAATCGGGCATGGAGGTCAAGGCTCCATCCATGCTATCGGCGTCGGTGAAAAGGCATTATGACGAGGGGGGAGGCAGCGCGCGCCCCGATCATGAAGAGCGGTGGAAGGGAGAAGTGACAACATAGCGCCAAACTGTTTTCGGAATGGAGTGTGCTACAAATATCCCCAACAACAACCAAATATGGAGGCCGACAGGTTTAGTTTGGAGTGCGCTCTAAAAATTTGGCGATGGAGGGTGGGATGACGACCGTGCTGGAGTGGCCTTTTTGGCAAAATTGCCGACAATGACGATCATTGTGGCGATCGGGCGCTTTTATGGCGATTCTACTAGAGTTGTCGTTTGAGCGTCTCTAATAGAACAAGGCTAATTTGATGATTGAACATGTGATTCCCCTTTGGGCTATTGATGCGATCTATAAAACATGTGGCTTTTTACAGCGATGGAGGCTGCTTAGCATTGA
>NW_021207302.1:0-2651 GCF_002162155.2 Triticum dicoccoides
GACCGCGGCTTCCTTGGTCCCTTGGCCGCCTTCTTCTTCACCTTTTCGGGCGGGTTGACTGTCAGGCCACCGGAATTGGGCGGGGCGTCGGCCATGGATGGGGGAGGGTGGGGGCGGGTGGGAGGGTTTCGGGGGTGGCGCCAAATGGGGCGCGGGGTTTTTGCTTTGTGCCACTGATACTGATGGGCAGGCTAGGGGAGGACAAGCGCGCGCGTCCCGCCCGTCCGCGCGCTGTTCGTTTCACCCCAAAAGCGGCGCAAATTTGGGTCGGGGATGGGTCGAAAGCGGACAGAAAATGGATAAAAGTCTGTTTGCGCCCGCGCGCTAGGTCGTCTGGTTTTTCCGTTTTGCCCCAAACGGACGCATCCGGACAGGATGGGGTCGCGCGCTGGAGTTGGGCTTAGATCGTCCCTCTAGGATCTTTTTGGCCGTCCAATCATTGCTTACGATGCGCTTCTCGCTAACTGGGCCTCCTGTCCTAAGGGGCTGCTACTCCCGTGGAAATTTCTATGGCCTACTGGCCTCTGGTTAACTGGGGCAGTTTCTGGACGATTTAGCCTCATGAAGCCCATGAGCACCTCCCTCCCTCGCCCCTCTCCTTTCGCATCTCTTCCTCTCCTCGACCCTCCCGTCTGGTGTGCCGCCGCCCCAATCTAGAGTCACGGTGTTCCCTTTCCCGATCTTGACCTTAATCTCTGACGGCTTCAACCTATGGCGGATCGTAGGTACACCACCATTACCGGCTGGTTGGCCCTTGAAGCTCGAGCCCCTTCTCCTCGACTCTGTGATGCCCTTCCGCATCTAATGTCGTCACGCTGGACAAACCCGCTGTGCTGGATGAGGAACCCTAAACCCTAAATGCTTTCCACGCGGGTGGTCAAGCCTGTAGACCTGTTCAAGCCCGGACCGCCCCCGACAACAGTGCCAGTGTCCCGGTGGTTTGCCGCGGCGCCTCCCCACTGGCTTAGGGTATTTACCTCCTTGCTGGTGTTCGATCCCTAGGCATAATCGTGGTGTGATAGATCATGTTCATTAGCTCTGAACAAATAGTTGATCTGTTCATTTTTCTCTTTAGATGTTATTCTTTGTTTTGTTACTCATACAAGTGCTCTACTAAGAGACTATGCATGAGGTGCTCTCCAATCTGTAAGCCAGTTAAATAATTCAAGTGGAATGCCATCCTTCATCTCTTCGTTTTTAAGATCCATGTATTTAGGACGTAAGATTACTTGATTCATATTTTGGTATCACATTCATGCTATGGTAATGTTTTGTTGTCTGTGGCGCAGTTTACTCTCATGAAGAGGACCTTGATGCACCTCTCCATCGTGATGCCGTGAGGGGACGATAATGGCTCGATGACGCCGAGGAGAGCAATATCAAATAAAACTTTTCCCCTTGATCTACGTCAAGAAAAAATGCGTAGGAAGCTGAGGTAGTGCTACTCTACCCGATCTTCCATCTCCCACTTTGGATATTCTTTGGCATCATCTCACAGGGGACTTCGTGCACGTATTGGCTTCAATTTCCAAACTGTACAGTTGCCAGTGAGGTCAAATTTCACCATGCAGATGACTATGCATTGGCTCCTCTGTGTTCTGTGTTGTTCTTCAACGAAAATTATTGCACTTGACTAACAGAGTTGTGGTTGTATACAAATGCCAATACAGCTTTGTTAATCAAGTTGATCAAATTTCTGCTTTTGTTGCACCTTTTCCTCTAAACCATTTTGATCATTTTTTCGGAAGAATAGAACTAACATAATTTAATTATCAGGTATTTGAGTCTCAGTTAACAAGGAGGAAATATTCTTCATGCCTCGAGCATTGTTAGGTTCTGACAGTGACAACATATTTTATAGTGTAAATGGAGGTAACCACATAATTAGACATGTACCGGTAGTTTGCTATCATTATCTGTGTTCCTCTCAGCACATGGTGCTTTAAGCTGCTTCGATCATCTATCTGTGAATCTAGCAAAATATAGCTTTTGTACTGATGCTTTTCCATGCTCACTTGTATGTACAGATCTAAAAGCCACGAACCGAGGTACATCATCCCCCCTTTTTGGGTGTCTACTAGCCTTTTGCTATCCTGGGTGGCATTGAGTAAAGTCTGCCCCATATTTGCTGCAGATAGACGGGTACATGTTGTATCCCCCTGAATGTGTTCCTTGATATTTTAGAATGATGCTTCACAGCTCCATGTAGGTACAGGAAAACCCGTTCCTTCATTTTGAACAATCCACACAACTCAATATATATACTCCTGGTGAACTCATTTATGCAAGAGGAATTCATAAATGTAGTTGATAGGAAAAAGCATGCCATGTACCCGATGTTGTTCCATGGTGGCATGCAGCTACCGTAGCTTTACCCTAGGCTACCCCATGTGGCTCGAATCATTTAGTCGCTCTTTTAGCTAGGCCCTTGGGAGGTGATGATCTCATTGAATATCATCGTTGCCTAGGTATATTGCAGGCCAGCTGTGGATATATGGTGACTTGCACGGTGCGATATGGCCTTCAAGTGGGAGTAATGTGTTTGGCTATTCGTAATGCATGGGCGGGTGTAGATTATCCTACTTGTCATTTCTGATCCTAGCTGTGTACTAATTGATGATATGTTGATGTGACCCGACTAGACGGCGAGT
>NW_021207303.1:0-1090 GCF_002162155.2 Triticum dicoccoides
TGGTCTACACCCACGTCGGCTTTCGCTTGAAGTCTGCCGAGCACATGTCGTGTGCAGACGCTAAGTGGTGGAAACATGTATGAAGAAGTACACCCCTGCAGGGTTATCATCATCTATTCGAATAGCCGTGTCCGCGGAAAAGGACTTCTGGGTTGCTTATATCAGTTCATAGACAAGTGAAAGTGGATACTCTAAAATGCGCAAGATAAGCGTGAGTGCTATGGATGGCGTTCTCGTAGGGAGACGAGAGCGGATCCATAGTGGTGTATTGATATGGTGAATATGTGGACTCATGTGCGCCACCTCAAAAGAGTTACTTGCAGTCGTAGTTCAGGATAGCCACCGAGTCAAAGCTGGCTTGCTGCAGTTAAACCCCACCATCCCTTTGTTGATAATGATGCATATGTAGATAGTTCTGATGTAAGTCTTGCTGGGTACATTTGTACTCACGTTTGCCTATTTTATGTTTTTGCAGAGAGACTTCAGTCTCACTAGTATTTCCGCGTGGTCTTCGACGTTTAGCTTGTTACCTCAGCTACGATCTTGTGCCTCGGCAGGATTTGGTAGATAGTCAGGCTTCTCAGCCTTTTTCATTTATAGATGTCTGTACTCAGACATGATAGCTTCCGCTTATGCTTTGTTTTGTATGCTCTGAATGTTGGGTCATGAGACCCATGTTTGTAATATCTCGCTCCTCGGAGCCTATTGAATAAATTACTTGAGTCGTAGAGTCATGTTGTGATGCCATGTTGTATTTGCACATATCGAGCATATTGTGTGTATGTTATTGAAATGCTTGGTATGTGTGGGATCTGACCATCTAGTTGTTTATCTTTAGTAGCCTCTCTTACGGGGAAATGTCTCCTAGTGTTTCCACCGAGCCATGGTAGCTTGCTACTACTCCGGAACACTTAGGCTGGCCGGCATGTGTCCTTCTTCGTTCCTGTGTCTGTCCCTTCGGGGAAATGTCACGCGATGAATACCGGAGTCCTGTTAGCCCGCTACAGCCCGGTTCACCGGAGTCCTGCTAGCCCAGTGCTACAGCCTGGATTCACTCGCTGATGACCGACACGTTCGATGCTGGGTCATG
>NW_021207304.1:0-2392 GCF_002162155.2 Triticum dicoccoides
GCACGTCTGCGCGCCTGACCACTGTCGCGTCGCGCTCCACCGCCACCGCCTGCGGCCGCGGCCGCTGCCGGACGCGCCCGGGTCCGACACCCTGCGTCCACGCCGGCGCCGGTGCCCGCACCCGTGACCCCCTCTTCGGCTCCGGTCACTGCCACCTGCGCCGGAGCCCCGCGCCCGCCGCCCTGTCGCCCGCTCGCCCTCCGGCCTCGTGCCGCCCGGCCCCGCTCTCCGGCATCGATGCCGCCGTCGCTCGGGTCCGCCCCGGTGGTGCCCAGCGCCCCTGCGCCCATTCCTGGCCGGCGCCGTGCCCCACCGTGGACGCCCGTGCCAACGACCGCGGCCCGCCGTTGCCTCGGGCCTTTGCTCGCCGGTGTGCCCGTTCGGGCGATGCCGCACCCCGTCGGGCGCCCACGGCCACGGCCTTGCCCCGGCCCTCCTCGCCCCGGCGATTTGGGCGAACGCCCAGTCGGGCGCCGCAACGCCCGACCCGCCCCGTAGCGCCCGTAACCCGCTACGGCCCCTGTGACAGTGGGGGCCCACGCCCCAGAACGTTTTAATTAAAATAAAAAAATAATTAAAAAAATAATAGAAATAAATAAATAGATAATAATAATTAATTAAATAAATTAATTAACGAATTAATTAAGTTAATTAATCACAATTAGATTAACCTAATTAGTTGTTAGGTAATTAATCAAACAATGATAGTGGGGCCGATCCCCTAATTAATTATGATTAGTTTAATTAATCTGTTAATTAAAATGTGTCACTGACCAGTGGGACCCACTGGACAGGTTGACCAGTCAACTCTGTTGACAGCTGACGTTAGCATGACATCATGCTGATGTCATTATTTCATTTTCGAATTAACTAAATAAAAAGAAATCAGAAAATGATTAAATCTTTAGAAAATCATATCTTTTAATCCGTAACTCGGATGAAAATACTTTCTACATGGAAGTTGCTCAGAACGACGAGACGTTTCCGGGTTCACAACCCGTTCGTCCGCCACACCCCCCTAACCCGTTCGTAACTCGGATGAAAATACTTTCTACATGGAAGTTGCTCAAAACGCGAAACACCGGGAATACTTTCCCGGATGATTTCCCCATTTGTCGGTATCACCTACTACCGCGATTGGGCACCCGTAGCATAGTTACTTGTCATGTCATGCATCGGTATGCATCTGTTTGCATCGTATTCATTGTTTCTTCCCCCTCTTCTCTCTGGTAGACTACGAGACCGACGCTGCTGCTGCCTAGTTCGACTACGGAGTTGACGATCCCTCTCTCTTGCCAGAGCAACCAGGCAAGCCCCCCCTTGATCACCAGATATCGCCTACTCTCCTCTATACTGCTTGCATTAGAGTAGTGTAGCATGTTACTGCTTTCCGTTATTCCTATCCTGATGCATAGCCTGTCTTTGCTACTTCTGTTGATACCTTTACCTGCATTCCTACTTGCCTAGTATAGGATGCTAGTTTTCCATCAGTGTCCCTACATTCTTGTTCGTCTGCTGTGCTATACTATCGAGCCGTGATCACTTGGGAGGTGATCACGGGTATATACTATATACTTATACATTATACATGTGGTGACTAAAGATGGGTCGGCTCGTAGGAGTGCCCGCGAGTGGATCTTTGAGGCGGAGCGAAAGGGCAGGTTGAGACCGCCTAGGAGAGAGGTGGGCCTGGCCCTGTTCGGCGTCCGCGGATACTTAACACGCTTAACGAGATCTTGGTATTTGATCTGGGTTGGGTCGTTGACCTTATACGCACTAACTGCCACGTGGGACAAGATATGGGCAACCGGCGTCGTGGTATCAGCCGAAGCATTTCGTGACGTCAGCGACTAAGCGGCGCGCGCCGGATTGGAACGTAAGCCTGCTCTTGTATTAAGGGGGCTAGTTCTACTTTCGGCCGCCCTCGCAACGTGCAGGTGTGCTAAGGGCGATGGGCCGAGACCCCTGTGCGCTTAGGTTTAGACCAGTGTGCTGACCTCTCTGTTCTGCCTACGTGGGGCTGCGACGTGTTGATCTTCCGCGGCCGGGCATGACCCAGGAAAGTGTGTCCGGCCAAATGGGATCGAGCGTGTCGGGTAATGTGGTGCACCCCTGCAGGGAAGTTAATCTATTCGAATAGCCGTGATTTTCGGTAACAGGACGACTTGGAGTTGTACCTTGACCTTATGACAACTAGAACCGGATACTTAATAAAACACACCCTTCCAAGTGCCAGATACAACCCGGTGGTCGCTGTCTCTCAGGGTTATGTCACGACCGGGCTTTCCGGATATAAATTTCCAGAAAAGACCGTCGTGCTCATCAGCCCCAGGATTACTGTTAGCTGATGAGGCTCCAACTTGATACAGAAATTCCAAGCAAAATAGAAAAT
>NW_021207305.1:0-2393 GCF_002162155.2 Triticum dicoccoides
GCACGTCTGCGCGCCTGACCACTGTCGCGTCGCGCTCCACCGCCACCGCCTGCGGCCGCGGCCGCTGCCGGACGCGCCCGGGTCCGACACCCTGCGTCCACGCCGGCGCCGGTGCCCGCACCCGTGACCCCCTCTTCGGCTCCGGTCACTGCCACCTGCGCCGGAGCCCCGCGCCCGCCGCCCTGTCGCCCGCTCGCCCTCCGGCCTCGTGCCGCCCGGCCCCGCTCTCCGGCATCGATGCCGCCGTCGCTCGGGTCCGCCCCGGTGGTGCCCAGCGCCCCTGCGCCCATTCCTGGCCGGCGCCGTGCCCCACCGTGGACGCCCGTGCCAACGACCGCGGCCCGCCGTTGCCTCGGGCCTTTGCTCGCCGGTGTGCCCGTTCGGGCGATGCCGCACCCCGTCGGGCGCCCACGGCCACGGCCTTGCCCCGGCCCTCCTCGCCCCGGCGATTTGGGCGAACGCCCAGTCGGGCGCCGCAACGCCCGACCCGCCCCGTAGCGCCCGTAACCCGCTACGGCCCCTGTGACAGTGGGGGCCCACGCCCCAGAACGTTTTAATTAAAATAAAAAAATAATTAAAAAAATAATAGAAATAAATAAATAGATAATAATAATTAATTAAATAAATTAATTAACGAATTAATTAAGTTAATTAATCACAATTAGATTAACCTAATTAGTTGTTAGGTAATTAATCAAACAATGATAGTGGGGCCGATCCCCTAATTAATTATGATTAGTTTAATTAATCTGTTAATTAAAATGTGTCACTGACCAGTGGGACCCACTGGACAGGTTGACCAGTCAACTCTGTTGACAGCTGACGTTAGCATGACATCATGCTGATGTCATTATTTCATTTTCGAATTAACTAAATAAAAAGAAATCAGAAAATGATTAAATCTTTAGAAAATCATATCTTTTAATCCGTAACTCGGATGAAAATACTTTCTACATGGAAGTTGCTCAGAACGACGAGACGTTTCCGGGTTCACAACCCGTTCGTCCGCCACACCCCCCTAACCCGTTCGTAACTCGGATGAAAATACTTTCTACATGGAAGTTGCTCAAAACGCGAAACACCGGGAATACTTTCCCGGATGATTTCCCCATTTGTCGGTATCACCTACTACCGCGATTGGGCACCCGTAGCATAGTTACTTGTCATGTCATGCATCGGTATGCATCTGTTTGCATCGTATTCATTGTTTCTTCCCCCTCTTCTCTCTGGTAGACTACGAGACCGACGCTGCTGCTGCCCAGTTCGACTACGGAGTTGACGATCCCTCTCTCTTGCCAGAGCAACCAGGCAAGCCCCCCCCTTGATCACCAGATATCGCCTACTCTCCTCTATACTGCTTGCATTAGAGTAGTGTAGCATGTTACTGCTTTCCGTTATTCCTATCCTGATGCATAGCCTGTCTTTGCTACTTCTGTTGATACCTTTACCTGCATTCCTACTTGCCTAGTATAGGATGCTAGTTTTCCATCAGTGTCCCTACATTCTTGTTCGTCTGCTGTGCTATACTATCGAGCCGTGATCACTTGGGAGGTGATCACGGGTATATACTATATACTTATACATTATACATGTGGTGACTAAAGATGGGTCGGCTCGTAGGAGTGCCCGCGAGTGGATCTTTGAGGCGGAGCGAAAGGGCAGGTTGAGACCGCCTAGGAGAGAGGTGGGCCTGGCCCTGTTCGGCGTCCGCGGATACTTAACACGCTTAACGAGATCTTGGTATTTGATCTGGGTTGGGTCGTTGACCTTATACGCACTAACTGCCACGTGGGACAAGATATGGGCAACCGGCGTCGTGGTATCAGCCGAAGCATTTCGTGACGTCAGCGACTAAGCGGCGCGCGCCGGATTGGAACGTAAGCCTGCTCTTGTATTAAGGGGGCTAGTTCTACTTTCGGCCGCCCTCGCAACGTGCAGGTGTGCTAAGGGCGATGGGCCGAGACCCCTGTGCGCTTAGGTTTAGACCAGTGTGCTGACCTCTCTGTTCTGCCTACGTGGGGCTGCGACGTGTTGATCTTCCGCGGCCGGGCATGACCCAGGAAAGTGTGTCCGGCCAAATGGGATCGAGCGTGTCGGGTAATGTGGTGCACCCCTGCAGGGAAGTTAATCTATTCGAATAGCCGTGATTTTCGGTAACAGGACGACTTGGAGTTGTACCTTGACCTTATGACAACTAGAACCGGATACTTAATAAAACACACCCTTCCAAGTGCCAGATACAACCCGGTGGTCGCTGTCTCTCAGGGTTATGTCACGACCGGGCTTTCCGGATATAAATTTCCAGAAAAGACCGTCGTGCTCATCAGCCCCAGGATTACTGTTAGCTGATGAGGCTCCAACTTGATACAGAAATTCCAAGCAAAATAGAAAAT
>NW_021207306.1:0-3593 GCF_002162155.2 Triticum dicoccoides
CGTGTACCAATGGTGCTTCGTAGGAGGTGCCTTTACGGCAGGAAGCCGAGCCCGCGGCGACTGACCAAACGAGGTCAGCGCGGCCTTTCAGACGGAACAGGAGTGCGGCGTGAATCGAAACGTCGCCGCAAAGGTATGGTGCACCATTGTCTTTTAAGGGAAAGACTCCTGGGAGGTATATTAATGCTCATGATTCTTCCAGGAGAAAGAGCGCTTGCCGGACTGAGTCCGGAGAGGGTGCCAACCAAGCCTCCGCCAGCCAGGCTCCAACGCCTGGTCCGGAGGGGGAGGCGAGCGCAAGGCACGAGCCGGATGCTCCTCCAACGGAGGATGCCGACAGGTTGTCCGCCACCAGGTCTGAGGTGGAGAGCGCCATGAATCACAGGCGTCGTCGGACAGTTCTTCGTGACGCGTGTTTCTCCCCAGAGGCGTTGAATGCCTTTAATGCAGGAGACGCGCACCTCCGTGCTTCTCAAGATGGTTTAACTAGAGCCACGGAGCAGTATGTAAAAGACATACGGGTGAGGAATTTTAATAGTTATATATTCCAGTAGCCCCCGAGACTTAAATTAGTTAAACTAACTGATTTAAGGATCATTTGTTATGCAGGATCTTACCGAGAAGAATACCCACCTGTCCCAGGAGCTTCAAGACTGCAAGGCCCAACTTGAGGCCGCACTAGCCGCTGCCGGGGGAGCCACGGAGACCCCCTCTGGTAATTCATATTTTGAAAAGAGAAGTAGTTTATGAAGTGCTGCGTGTGTGTATAGTCTGACAATAATATTGCAGAGGGTGCCGGACTAGATCCGGACAAGCAACATCTACTGCGCCAGTTGAAGGCCGGCGAGAAGGTGCTTATGAGGGTGCAGCAGGAGAGGAACAAACTCCAAGATGCCAACACCCAACTGGGCGAAGAACTAAAAGATGTTCGGGTCCAGCTGTCTAACTCCGTAAAGGAGAATCGGCAGCTTCGTCGCGGCATTTATAGTAAGTGCTTGAGCAAACTCTTTTGAAAAGAAGAGTTCGGCGAGGAAGTCGATTGACAGAAATGTGTCTGTAGGTGTGCTCACGGGTCGTCCGGCGGAGGAGATGCCTGGTTCCATGGGAGACCCTCTTCCCGAGCTGCTGCAACTGCATGAACGTGTTTGGCAGGCGATGAGCGGCGTCATTCAGGCCTTATGGCCTTCCGTCTTCCTACCCGAGGGTCTGGGAGGGCTTGCTGAGAAGCTTCAGGGAGTACGGCGGCGTCTCTGTCTGTGGAAGATATAGGCCTGCCGTCAAGGCGCCAGGGAGGCCTGGGCCATGGTGAAGACACGGTACCCGAAGGCTGACCCAAACCACATGGCCGAGGTCAGACCTGTGGGGCCCGATGGGAAGGAGATCCCTGTGAGCCTGATGTACGGCCAAGTAGAGTTGGCCGCGAAATATTCCCAATAGGACTGTAAATTAGACAGCCTGTTAGATGGGATTGAAGAGGAGTACAATCAGTCAGTTTGACGATGTAATTTTAAAATGACATGTAAAATGCCTTCTAGCCGGATTGTAGATCGTTTGTCTTTGCGGACCTTTTCGCTACAACCTCGGGACCCAACAGTCCGGAGTGTGTCCGAATACCCTTACGGTTATAAAAGAACCGGGGCATGCATGGAGACAAGGCGTAGGGGTCATAATTGCTTTATCAGACAAGTGCCCAACTAGCTATGTTATATTACATGGTTAGTAAGAAACATCTTCCAGGGAGAATAGTTCCGTTGAGGGTTCCTTTCCCTGGGAGGCATGCCTAAAGTGCATGTCCGGACTGCGAAAATAGCAGAAAAAGCATCTGGGGGCAGATAAATAGGTAAGTAATAAATCATCTTTCAGGTCACCGGCCAAATATTCCCTTAAGAACGCTAGCCTTCGGCTTCACCCAGTCTGAGGTACACATCCGGCTGACCCGGCAGTAACAATCGCAGAGGTGCTCCCTTTACCTCCTAGCCGAACAATCGGGAACATAGGGGTAAGCACAGGAGCCAGGCAACCCAACTTGGCCAAAACTTAAGTCATATCGATGCATATAATGGTGATCAAAAGGTACATGCGGAAGTGTGACACATGTGTTGGGCATGAAGCCCATATAAATAAGCTTGTGTTAAAGAAGCCCCCAGGTATAACGAGTGCGGGTAGCACATCGAGTGAGTGCGAACAAAGCGCAAATCAGCCCTCAAGAGGCTTGTACTGAGAGGGGGAGGAAAAAGGAGGGAAAACAAAGACAGTGAAAAATAATAATATGAAAGGTGGACGGAGGAAGGAGACGAACCCTGAGTCCGACGCTAGGCGTAAAATCTTCGGAGACGGGCTGCGTTCCATGGGTTTGGCTCGAGTCGGTTGTCAGACGCGTTGCGTAGACGGTATGCACCTCCGGTAAGGACTTGGTCGATGATGAAGGGACCTTCCCATTTGGGCTTAAGTTTGTCCATTTTCTTGTCCGGCAGGCGTAGAACTAGCTCGCCAACATTGTAAGTTTTGGCCCGTACTTCCCTACTTTGATATCTTCGAGCCTACTGTTGATAGAATGCGGAACGGGATTTTGCCACGTCGCGCTCCTCCTCTAAAGCGTCCAAACTGTCCTGCCGATCCAACTCGGCTTCTCTTTCCTCGTACATGCGCACGTGAGGTGAGTCATGAATTATATCGTAGGTCAAGACTGCCTCAGCGCCGTATACCATAAAAAATGGTGTGAATCCGGTAGTGCGGTTTGGCGTGGTCCGCAGCCCCCAGAGTACGGAGTCAAGCTCCTCTACCCAGTGTGTGTTAGATTCCGTGAGGGACCGCACTAATCTGGGTTTAATGCCACTCATTATTAGACCATTTTCTCGTTCCACTTGACCGTTAGTTTAAGGGTGGTAGACTGAGGCGTAGTCGAGCTTGATGCCCATGTTTTTGCACTAGAGTTTAACCTCGTCGGCCGTGAAATTCGTGCCGTTATCAGTGATGATGCTGTGGGGGACGCCAAAACGGTATACTACCCCGGATATGATGTCTATCACAGGTCCGAATTCTGCCGTTTTAACCGTCTTGGCCTCTATCCATTTGGTGAATTTGTCCACCATGACCAATAAGTATTTGTGCTTGTGGGTTCCCCCTTTAAGGGGTCCAACCATGTCAAGCCCCCAGACCGCGAATGGCCAAGTGATGGGTATAGTTTTGAGGGCGGTGGGTGGCATGTGGCTTTGATTATCAAAGAGCTGGCAACCAACGCATCGTTGGACTAAGTCCTGAGCATCTGCCCGGGCTGTCGGTCAATAAAATCATGTACGGAAGGCCTTGCCTACAAGGGCCCGGGCTGCAGCGTGGTGCCCGCCGAGTCCGGCGTGAATTTCAGCCAGGAGATTTCGCCCTTCCTCTTCGGAGATACACCTTTGAAGGACTCCGGTTGTGCTTTTCTTATAAAGTTCTCCCTCATGGACCTTGTAGGCTTTAGATCGCCGAACTATGCAGCGGGCCTCATTTTGGTCTTCGGGAAGTTCCTGCCTGATTAAGTAGGCTAGGAATGGTTCCGTCCACGGGGCAATTCCTGCCATTATTTCGTGGGCTGAAGGTGTTATTTCATT
>NW_021207307.1:0-3593 GCF_002162155.2 Triticum dicoccoides
CGTGTACCAATGGTGCTTCGTAGGAGGTGCCTTTACGGCAGGAAGCCGAGCCCGCGGCGACTGACCAAACGAGGTCAGCGCGGCCTTTCAGACGGAACAGGAGTGCGGCGTGAATCGAAACGTCGCCGCAAAGGTATGGTGCACCATTGTCTTTTAAGGGAAAGACTCCTGGGAGGTATATTAATGCTCATGATTCTTCCAGGAGAAAGAGCGCTTGCCGGACTGAGTCCGGAGAGGGTGCCAACCAAGCCTCCGCCAGCCAGGCTCCAACGCCTGGTCCGGAGGGGGAGGCGAGCGCAAGGCACGAGCCGGATGCTCCTCCAACGGAGGATGCCGACAGGTTGTCCGCCACCAGGTCTGAGGTGGAGAGCGCCATGAATCACAGGCGTCGTCGGACAGTTCTTCGTGACGCGTGTTTCTCCCCAGAGGCGTTGAATGCCTTTAATGCAGGAGACGCGCACCTCCGTGCTTCTCAAGATGGTTTAACTAGAGCCACGGAGCAGTATGTAAAAGACATACGGGTGAGGAATTTTAATAGTTATATATTCCAGTAGCCCCCGAGACTTAAATTAGTTAAACTAACTGATTTAAGGATCATTTGTTATGCAGGATCTTACCGAGAAGAATACCCACCTGTCCCAGGAGCTTCAAGACTGCAAGGCCCAACTTGAGGCCGCACTAGCCGCTGCCGGGGGAGCCACGGAGACCCCCTCTGGTAATTCATATTTTGAAAAGAGAAGTAGTTTATGAAGTGCTGCGTGTGTGTATAGTCTGACAATAATATTGCAGAGGGTGCCGGACTAGATCCGGACAAGCAACATCTACTGCGCCAGTTGAAGGCCGGCGAGAAGGTGCTTATGAGGGTGCAGCAGGAGAGGAACAAACTCCAAGATGCCAACACCCAACTGGGCGAAGAACTAAAAGATGTTCGGGTCCAGCTGTCTAACTCCGTAAAGGAGAATCGGCAGCTTCGTCGCGGCATTTATAGTAAGTGCTTGAGCAAACTCTTTTGAAAAGAAGAGTTCGGCGAGGAAGTCGATTGACAGAAATGTGTCTGTAGGTGTGCTCACGGGTCGTCCGGCGGAGGAGATGCCTGGTTCCATGGGAGACCCTCTTCCCGAGCTGCTGCAACTGCATGAACGTGTTTGGCAGGCGATGAGCGGCGTCATTCAGGCCTTATGGCCTTCCGTCTTCCTACCCGAGGGTCTGGGAGGGCTTGCTGAGAAGCTTCAGGGAGTACGGCGGCGTCTCTGTCTGTGGAAGATATAGGCCTGCCGTCAAGGCGCCAGGGAGGCCTGGGCCATGGTGAAGACACGGTACCCGAAGGCTGACCCAAACCACATGGCCGAGGTCAGACCTGTGGGGCCCGATGGGAAGGAGATCCCTGTGAGCCTGATGTACGGCCAAGTAGAGTTGGCCGCGAAATATTCCCAATAGGACTGTAAATTAGACAGCCTGTTAGATGGGATTGAAGAGGAGTACAATCAGTCAGTTTGACGATGTAATTTTAAAATGACATGTAAAATGCCTTCTAGTCGGATTGTAGATCGTTTGTCTTTGCGGACCTTTTCGCTACAACCTCGGGACCCAACAGTCCGGAGTGTGTCCGAATACCCTTACGGTTATAAAAGAACCGGGGCATGCATGGAGACAAGGCGTAGGGGTCATAATTGCTTTATCAGACAAGTGCCCAACTAGCTATGTTATATTACATGGTTAGTAAGAAACATCTTCCAGGGAGAATAGTTCCGTTGAGGGTTCCTTTCCCTGGGAGGCATGCCTAAAGTGCATGTCCGGACTGCGAAAATAGCAGAAAAAGCATCTGGGGGCAGATAAATAGGTAAGTAATAAATCATCTTTCAAGTCACCGGCCAAATATTCCCTTAAGAACGCTAGCCTTCGGCTTCACCCAGTCTGAGGTACACATCCGGCTGACCCGGCAGTAACAATCGCAGAGGTGCTCCCTTTACCTCCTAGCCGAACAATCGGGAACATAGGGGTAAGCACAGGAGCCAGGCAACCCAACTTGGCCAAAACTTAAGTCATATCGATGCATATAATGGTGATCAAAAGGTACATGCGGAAGTGTGACACATGTGTTGGGCATGAAGCCCATATAAATAAGCTTGTGTTAAAGAAGCCCCCAGGTATAACGAGTGCGGGTAGCACATCGAGTGAGTGCGAACAAAGCGCAAATCAGCCCTCAAGAGGCTTGTACTGAGAGGGGGAGGAAAAAGGAGGGAAAACAAAGACAGTGAAAAATAATAATATGAAAGGTGGACGGAGGAAGGAGACGAACCCTGAGTCCGACGCTAGGCGTAAAATCTTCGGAGACGGGCTGCGTTCCATGGGTTTGGCTCGAGTCGGTTGTCAGACGCGTTGCGTAGACGGTATGCACCTCCGGTAAGGACTTGGTCGATGATGAAGGGACCTTCCCATTTGGGCTTAAGTTTGTCCATTTTCTTGTCCGGCAGGCGTAGAACTAGCTCGCCAACATTGTAAGTTTTGGCCCGTACTTCCCTACTTTGATATCTTCGAGCCTACTGTTGATAGAATGCGGAACGGGATTTTGCCACGTCGCGCTCCTCCTCTAAAGCGTCCAAACTGTCCTGCCGATCCAACTCGGCTTCTCTTTCCTCGTACATGCGCACGTGAGGTGAGTCATGAATTATATCGTAGGTCAAGACTGCCTCAGCGCCGTATACCATAAAAAATGGTGTGAATCCGGTAGTGCGGTTTGGCGTGGTCCGCAGCCCCCAGAGTACGGAGTCAAGCTCCTCTACCCAGTGTGTGTTAGATTCCGTGAGGGACCGCACTAATCTGGGTTTAATGCCACTCATTATTAGACCATTTTCTCGTTCCACTTGACCGTTAGTTTAAGGGTGGTAGACTGAGGCGTAGTCGAGCTTGATGCCCATGTTTTTGCACTAGAGTTTAACCTCGTCGGCCGTGAAATTCGTGCCGTTATCAGTGATGATGCTGTGGGGGACGCCAAAACGGTATACTACCCCGGATATGATGTCTATCACAGGTCCGAATTCTGCCGTTTTAACCGTCTTGGCCTCTATCCATTTGGTGAATTTGTCCACCATGACCAATAAGTATTTGTGCTTGTGGGTTCCCCCTTTAAGGGGTCCAACCATGTCAAGCCCCCAGACCGCGAATGGCCAAGTGATGGGTATAGTTTTGAGGGCGGTGGGTGGCATGTGGCTTTGATTATCAAAGAGCTGGCAACCAACGCATCGTTGGACTAAGTCCTGAGCATCTGCCCGGGCTGTCGGTCAATAAAATCATGTACGGAAGGCCTTGCCTACAAGGGCCCGGGCTGCAGCGTGGTGCCCGCCGAGTCCGGCGTGAATTTCAGCCAGGAGATTTCGCCCTTCCTCTTCGGAGATACACCTTTGAAGGACTCCGGTTGTGCTTTTCTTATAAAGTTCTCCCTCATGGACCTTGTAGGCTTTAGATCGCCGAACTATGCAGCGGGCCTCATTTTGGTCTTCGGGAAGTTCCTGCCTGATTAAGTAGGCTAGGAATGGTTCCGTCCACGGGGCAATTCCTGCCATTATTTCGTGGGCTGAAGGTGTTATTTCATT
>NW_021207308.1:0-942 GCF_002162155.2 Triticum dicoccoides
CCCCGGCCCCCGTTGGCCTCGGGCGCGGGCGCGGGCGCCGTGTCCTCCTGGGGTGCGCCCGAACGGGCATCGCCCCGCGCGCCCGCTTGCCCGTTTGCCCCTCGGGGCCAATGACATGGGGGCCCCACGCCCAGAACGCTTGGAAAAAAAATAATAAAAAAAATAAAATAAATAAAAAAAATAATAAAATAAATAAATAAATAAAAAAATAAATAAAACAATAAATATAAATAATTAAATTAAAATGATTTAATAAAATTATTAATTAATTAATTAATTAATTAATTAATTAATCTGGTTTAATTAAATTAATTAACTAGTTAAGTTTAATTAAACTGTAATTAGATTAACATAAACCCTAATTAATTTAATTAAAGAATGACAGGTGGGTCCCACTGGACCCACATGTCAGGGTTGACTCAGTCAACCCCTGCTGACTGCTGACGTCAGCATGACATCATGCTGACGTCATAAATACTTTTTTTCGAATTAATTAAATAAATAATTAAATTCCAAAATTATTAAAATCTTTTAAAAATCATATCTTTTAATCCGTAACTCGGATTAAAATATTTTCAACATGAAAGTTGCTCAGAACGACGTGACGATTCCGGATACGCAGTCCGTTCGTCCACCACACCCCCCTAACCTATCGAACCCGCAACTTTCCCCCTCCGGCTCCTCTGCCCGAAAACACGAAACACCGGGAATACTTTCCCGGATGATTCCCCCTTGACCAGTACCACCTTATACCACGTTAGGGCACGCCTAGCTTCGCTTCTTGACATGTCATGCACCGATATGCATCTGTTTACTTGGTATTCATTGTTTCTTCCCCCTCTTCTCTCCGGTAGACTACGAGACCGACGCTGCTGCTGCCCAGTTCGACTACGGAGTTGACGACCCCTCTCTCTTGCCAGAGCAACCAGGCAAGCCCCCCCC
>NW_021207309.1:0-1279 GCF_002162155.2 Triticum dicoccoides
CCAGAAGTCCTTTTCCGCGGACACGGCTATTCGAATAGATGATGTTAACCCTGCAGGGGTGTACTTCTTCATACATGTTTCCACCACTTAGCGTCTGCACACGACATGTGCTCGGCAGACTTCAAGCGAAAGCCGGCGTGGGTGTAGACCACGACCTACCTAAACACTCAAGTCTCTAGTCCAGGTTTATCGCCTATTCGGGTTCCATCCATGAGGAGATCCGGCCGGAGTTTCGCTCACAGCCCCAAACGATGTGAACAGGGTTCCCGAGATACCAAACGGGCATCCGGTACACCGTGCCACGTACCTACCGCATCACAGCCCACCCCTACGGTCAGCGCTGTCCATGGCCTCCAGTAAGCTACAAACACCAGAAACTACTTGCAACTCCTGGACAGAGGACTAGGGTGAATAAGAAGTCGAGCGGGGTCATATTTCAGGGCCCAATGTATGGAAGTAGCTGAATCATGGATCACAAACACAGAACTCAGTTCCTGAGGACGGCTGCAATGAGACAACCCACCATGTACTCCTACATGGCCTCTCACCGCTACCTTTACCAAATCGTGTTCACACACTTAGCTCACACACAGTAGGACATGTTCACACACCTCTGATTCATCCCCGATGAATCAGACCTGACTCAACTCTAAGCAGTAGCAGGCATGACAAACAAGCATGAATGAGTAGGCACAACAGGGCTCAAACAATTCCTACTCATACTAGTGGGTTTCATCTATTTACTGTGGAATGACAGGTCATGCAAAGGATAAAGGGGTTCAGCTACCGCAGCAAGTAACAGATGAATCGTTGTTGTCCTAATGCAGTAGAAGAGAGCAGGAGCGAGAGAGTAGGATTGTATCGGAATGAACAAGGGGGTTTTGCTTGCCTGGCACTTCTGAAGATAACATTGAGTCTTCATCAGTGTCAACGATCACATCATCGGTATCACGTCTATCGAGAGGGGACAAATACCGGCAACACAGAAGGGAACACAATCAATGCAATGCACAATATGATGCATGATCATGACATGGCAAAATGAATGTGTGTTGGGCTAATGCAACTAAAACCAGATTAAATGGAGTTGGTTTGAATCCAAGATTCAAATTCAAACTCCATATGTGGATATTTAAATGCCCTTTATATGATTTGTGCTAAACAGCAGCTATAAGTTGTTCTAACATGCATGAAAATGGTACAGATGGATTCCTTGAATTTTTCTGATAATTTTTCATATATAAATTATTTAATTTGGAGTTACGGTTAATTTTCTATG
>NW_021207310.1:0-1459 GCF_002162155.2 Triticum dicoccoides
GCTCTGGCAAGGAGGGGGGTCGTCGTCGACGTAGTCGATCACAGGGGCATCAGCAGCGGTCTCGGGGTCTACCGGAGAGAAGAGGGGGAAGAAACAGTAAATGCAAAGCAAACATATGCATAACAACACAATAAGCGGTGCTACAGGTGTTCTAACATGGCACTAGGCGATACTGACGAAGGGGGAAACATCCGGGAAAGTTTTCCCGGTTCCGGACGTCTATCAGACAGATGAACCGGAGGGGAAAAGTTCAACGTTCGTTATGCTAGGGACGTGTGATAGACGAATGGAGGGCGTATTCGGATTCGTCTCATCGTTCTAAGCAACTTTCATGTAGAAATCATTTTCATCTGAGATACGGTTTAATTTCTATGAATTTTCAAAGTTTAAACAATATTTTGGAATTATTATTAATTCAAAAATAATGATTAAATGCTAGGTGCACCCAGCTCTGTGTACACAACACTGTACACAAAGGATGACATGTGGGTCTAGGGGGGTCCCAGTTGACCAGTCAAAGTTTGACTTGTCAACAGGGGGTGGGCCCTCCTGTCATAGACTAGGTTTAGTTAATTAAGTTAGTTTCAACTAATCTAGTGATTAGGCTAATTAATCCCAAGTCAATTAAGTTAATTAACTAATTAATTAATTAATTAATTAAAATGTTTTTTAAACTCCTTTTTTACAGGGGCGTGGGGCCCATGGCCTAGCGGGCGTGGGCTAAACGGGGTGCGGGCGCCCGTGTGCAGCGAGCGCCCGAGGCCACCAGGGGGCGCTGCTGGGCGGCGGGATGCCGATGGGTGGCAGCGGAGGCGAACGGCGCGAGGGCCGGCGGCTGGAGCCATGGCAGCGGCCAGCGGGCACGCAGGCTTGGCGCGGGGAGGGGCGCAGCCAGCGGCCAGCGGGCACGCAGGCTTGGCGCGGGGAGGGGCGCAGCCAGCGGCCGTTAGCGGCAAGGTCAGAGGTGGAGCGGGAGCATGGCCACGCGCGGGCAGCGCGCGCCGTGGCGTGGCTGGGCGAGCAGCGGGAGAGGAAGGCTGGGGGTGAGGGCACGACAAGGAAGGCGCGGGGAGCGGGAGGTGGCTGCGGGTGCGCGCGCGCGCAAGCGTGCGCGACAGAGGGCGGTCCAGGGCGTGCGCGGAGGCGTTGAGCACGAGCTCACTGAGGCGCCGGGCGCGACGGCGTACGACGAGTACGGCTAAGAAGGCGGGACAGGGGTCGCGGAGGAGGCTCACAGTGAGCAACGGGGAGCCGGAGAAGTGGTCGGAGCGGCCGGAGACGAGTCGGAGAGGCGGTTTGACGACGGGTGGTGGTGGTGGCCGAGGCGGACGGGGAGGACCGACGAAGGAGAGGTGGGGACGGGCAGTCCGTCGGGGAGGCGGTCGAGGACGATGCGGTGAAGTGGCGGGCGGCGAGCGACTGGTCGCGGGGCGGCGTCGGGCCGATCCTGAACTGGATC
>NW_021207310.1:3707-4225 GCF_002162155.2 Triticum dicoccoides
GAGGTCAGAGGTGGAGCGGGGGCATGGCCACGCGCGGGCAGCGCGCGCCGGGGCGTGGTTGGGCGAGCAGCGGGAGAGGAAGGCTGGGGGCGAGGGCACGACAAGGAAGGCGCGGGGAGCGGGAGGTGGCTGCGGGTGCGTGCGAGCAAGCGGGCGCGACAGAGGGCGGTCCAGGGCGTGCGCGGAGGCGTTGAGCACGAGCTCACTGAGGCGCCGGGCGCGACGGCGTACGACGTGTACGGCTAAGAAGGCGGGACAGGGGTCGCGGAGGAGGCTCACAGTGAGCAACGGGGAGCCGAGGAAGTGGTCGGAGCGGCCGGAGACGAGTCAGAGGGGCGGTTCGACGATGGGTGGTGGTGGTGGCCGAGGCAGACGGGGAGGACCGATGAAGGAGAGGTGGGGACGGGCAGTCCGTCGGGGAGACGGTCGAGGACGGCGCGGTGAAGTGGCGGGCGGCGAGCGACTGGTCGCGGGGCGGCGTCGGCCCGATCCTGAACTGGATCGGGGGAAGGGGCAGA
>NW_021207311.1:0-513 GCF_002162155.2 Triticum dicoccoides
AAGAAGAAGAAGAAGAAGAAGAAGAAGAAGAAGAAGAAGAAGAAGAAGAAGAAGAAGAAGAAGAAGAAGAAGAAGAAGAAGAAGAAGAAGAAGAAGAAGAAGAAGAAGAAGAAGAAGAAGAAGAAGAAGAAGAAGAAGAAGAAGAAGAAGAAGAAGAAGAAGAAGAAGAAGAAGAAGAAGAAGAAGAAGAAGAAGAAGAAGAAGAAGAAGAAGAAGAAGAAGAAGAAGAAGAAGAAGAAGAAGAAGAAGAAGAAGAAGAAGAGGAAGAGGAAGAGGAAGAGGAAGAGGAAGAGGAAGAGGAAGAAGAAGCAGAAGAAGAAGGAAAAGAAGAAGAAGAGGAGGAGGAAGAAGAAGAAGAAGAGGAACATGAAGAAGAAGAAGAGGAAGAAGAAGAAGAAGAAGAAGAAGAAGAAGAAGAAGAAGAAGAAGAAGAAGAAGAAGAAGAAGAAGAAGAAGAAGAAGAAGAAGAAGAAGAAGAAGAAGAAGAAGAAGAAGAAGAAGAAGAAGAAGAAG
>NW_021207312.1:0-1748 GCF_002162155.2 Triticum dicoccoides
TTCTTCTCCTTCTTCTACTTCTACTACTTCTACTTCTTCTCCTTCTTCTCATTCTTCTCCTTCTACTTCTTCTCCTTCTACTCCTACTTCTTCTTCTTCTTCTTCTCCTTCTTCTTCTCCTTCTCCTCCTTCTCCTTCTCCTTCTCCTCCTTCTTCTCCTTCTTCTCCTTCTTCTCCTTCTTCTCCTTCTACTCCTACTTCTCCTTCTTCTTCTTCTTCTTCTTCTTTGTGACGCCCCCGATTCAATCGTACACTAATCATGCACGCAAATGTGTACGATCAAGATGAGGGACTCACGGGAAGATATCACAACACAACTCTACAAATAAAATAAGTCATACCAGCATCATAATACAAGCCAGGGGCCTCGAGGGCTCGAATACAAGTGCTCGATCATAGACGAGTCAGCGGAAGCAACAATATCTGAGTACAGACATAAGTTAAACAAGTTTGCCTTAAGAAGGCTAGCACAAACAGGGATACAGATCGAAAGAGGCGCATGCCTCCTGCCTGGGATCCTCCTAAACTACTCCAGGTCGTCATCAGCGGGCAGCACGTAGTAGTAGGCACCTCCAGTGTAGTAGGGGTCGTCGTCGCCGGTGGCTTCTGGCTCCTGGACTCCAGCATCTGGTTGCGACAACCAGAAAGGAAGGAAAAGGGGAAAAAAGGGGGGAGGAAGCAACCGTGAGTACTCATCCAAAGTACTCGCAAGCAAGGAACTACACTACATATGCATGGGTATAGGTGTAAAGGGCCATATCAGTGGACTGAACTGCAGAATGCCAGAATAAGAGGGGGATAGCTAGTCTTATCGAAGACTACGCTTCTAGTCACCTTCGTCTTGCAACAGGCAGAAGAGGGTAGGTCGAAGTCCTCCAAGTAGCATCTCCAAGTAACAACTCATAGCATAATCCTACCCGGCGATCCCCTCCTCATATCCCTGAGGTAGAGCGACCACCGGTTGTATCTGGCACTTGGAAGGGTGTGTTTTATTAAGTATCCGGTTCTAGTTGTCATAAGGTCGAGGTACAACTCCAAGTCGTCCTGTTACCGAAGATCACGGCTATTCGAATAGATTAACTTCCCTGCAGGGGTGCACCACATAACCCAACACGCTTGATCCCATTTGGCCGGACACACTTTCCTGGGTCATGCCCGGCCTCAGAAGATCAACACGTCGCAGCCCCACCTAGGCTCAACAGAGAGGCCAGCACGCCGGTCTAAACCTAAGCGCACAGGGGTCTGGGCCCATCGCCCATAGCACACCTGCACGTTGCGAGGGCGGCCGAAAGCAGACCTAGCCTAGTGGCGTTCCAGTCCAATTCGGCGCGCGCCGCTCCGTCGCTGACGTCTGAAGTGCTTCGGCTGATACCACGACGTCGGGATACCCATAACTACTCCCACGTAGATGGTTAGTGCGTATAGGCTCGTAGCCGACTCAGATCAAATACCAAGATCTCGTTAAGCGTGTTAAGTATCCGCGAACGCCGAACAGGGCCAGGCCCACTTGTCTCCTAGGTGGTCTCAACCTGCCCTGTCGCTCCGCCACAAAGATCCACACAGAGGGCCGTCGGGACAAAGGTCCTTTCAGCCCCCAATCCGTGAATCACTCGCGGGTACTCTTCGAGCTGACCCGACTTTAGTCACCATCTGTATAGAATGTATGTATGTATAGTATATACCCGTGATCACCTCCCGAGTGATCACGGCCCAATAGTATAGCAAGGCAGACTGACAAGAATGTAGGG
>NW_021207312.1:3154-12002 GCF_002162155.2 Triticum dicoccoides
GGCCGGTGGTGGCCTAGTCGGCTGGGCCGTCTGGCCCAGTGGGGGGGGGGTCCTTTTATATATATATTTTTTTGGTTTGTTTTCTGTTTTTTTTAATTTACTTTCCTTTCTGTTTTATTCAATTTAAAATATTTATGCATTTTATAAAAATTTGTTTACTTCACCATAATTATCTTTGTAATATTTGACAACCCCCGAACATTTTAGATCTAATTTTTGGAAACTTTTATTGTTTGCCTATGTTTTCAATTGAATTTGAACCGAGTTCGAATCAACGTGAGTTTAATCACGGTAACCGAGGTGACGTGGCATCATTAGCAGGGATTACTGTAGCTTAATTATCCGGGCGTTACAAATCTCCTCCACTACAAGAAATCTCGTCCCGAGATTTAGGAGGTAGAAGGGAACAGTGCGGGGTATTCATCACGAAGACGATCCTCACGTTCCCAGGTGGCTTCGTCTTCAGAGTGATTCGACCACTAGACCTTCAGGAACTTGATCGCCTTCTGACGTGTGCGGCGTTCAGCTTGGTCGAGAATGCGGACCGGATGCTCTTTATAGGAGAGGTCCTGTTGCAATTCGAGCACTTCATGATCCACAGCTCGGATTGGGTCCTTGAAGCAACGGCGGAGTTGCGACACATGGAACACATCGTGAACCTGAGAAAGGTTCGGCGGGAGATCCAATTGATATGCCACTTTTCCACGCCTCTCGAGAATAGTGAATGGGCCAATATAGCGAGGAGCTAGCTTGCCCTTGATCCCGAAGCGGTGAGCACCCTTCATTGGTGTAACTCGAAGATAGGCCTTTTCGCCAGGTTGATAGACCATGTCTTTATGATGACGGTCATAATTACTCTTTTGGCGTGACTGAGCAGTCTTGAGATTCTCGCGAATAATGCGGACTTGTTCTTCGGCATGTTGGATAATATCCAGACCAAAGAGTGGACGTTCCCCAGTTTCTGACCAGTTCAGAGGGGTTCGGCACTTTCGTCCATATAACACTTTGAAGGGGGCCATCTTCAGACTAGCTTGATAGCTATTATTATAAGAGAACTCAGCATACGGAAGAGATTCCTCCCATTTCTTGCCGAAGGAAATAACACAAGCTCGAAGCATGTCTTCGAGAACTTGGTTGACACGTTCAACTTGCCCTTGTGACTGAGGATGAAAAGCAGTGCTGAAAGACAGATGAGTGCCCATAGCTTCTTGGAAACTTGCCCAGAATCTTGAAGTGAATAAACTGCCACGGTCTGAACTGATAACCAGTGGAATACCGTGAAGCGAAACAATTCTGGTCATGTAGAGAGTTGGAAGCTGACTAGCAGTGATCGTTTCTTTGACCGCCAGAAAATGTGCAACCTTAGAAAGTCGGTCAATGACGACAAGAATAGCATCATTACCCTTTTGCGCTTTGGGAAATCCAGTAACGAAGTCCATCTCGACGTGGTCCCATTTCCATTCAGGAATAGATATAGGTTGCAGAGTTCCAGCAGGCCTTTGATGTTCTGCTTTGATACGACGACAAACGTCACATTCAGCAACATAACGAGCAATGTCTTGCTTCATGTTAGACCACCAGAATCTCTGTCGAATGTCTTGATACATCTTCGTACTACCAGGATGGATACATAGAGGCGTATCATGAGCTTCTTTCATAACCTCCTGAGTCATATTCAGGTTTTCCTTCTTACACGGCACCACTAGGCGGCCTTTGAAGTACAAGGCGCCATCATCAGCAATAGTGAAGGATGAGGAACTTCCTTCTTTGAGGTCTTGCTTAATCTTGTAGACTTCAGAGTCAAATCCCTGCATTGTCTTTATGGTGCCCACGAGATCGGGTTCAACAGCCAGGGTATAGAGGGAACCCTGGGAAACAACACGGAGATTCATCTTGCGGAACTCCGGAGGAGGGGGAGCGAGTGCACCCGGAGGAACAATATGGAGGTTCAGCTTTCTGAATTCTTCAACGAGTGAGGGCTGAACTTTGTGAACCTGGAGGTGGTTGCAGTAAGACTTGCGGCTCAAGGCATCAGCCATTACATTAGCCTTGCCTGGTGTATAGGAAATGCCCAAATCAAAGTCTGCAACAGTCTCCATCCATCTCTGCTGACGGAGGTTCAGGTCTGGCTGAGTAAACAGATACTTCAGACTTTGGTGGTCAGTGAAGATCTCGCAGCGATTACCGAGCAGGTAATGTCGCCACTGTTTTAGCGCATGAATGACAGCAGCAAGTTCGAGGTCGTGAACTGGGTAGTTCTCTTCGTGAGGGCGCAATTGCCGAGAGGCATAAGCAACCACTTTGCGCTCTTGCATTAAGACACAGCCTAGTCCTTGACGGGAAGCGTCGCAGTAAATGACGAAGTCCTTCTTAGTGTCAGGAGGAGCTAGTACTGGGGCAGAAGTTAACTTGTCCTTGAGTGCCTGGAAACTTTCCTGACATTTATCTGTCCATTGGAACTTGACGCCCTTATGCAATAGGTTAGTCAGAGGCCTGGCAATCTTGGAGAAGTTCTTGACGAATCGACGGCAGTAGCTGGCGAGACCGAGAAAACTTCTGACTTGCTTAACATTCTTCGGAGGAGTCCAATCGAGAATAGCCTGAACTCGTTCAGGGTTAACGGCAATACCATCCTTAGAGATGACATGCCCAAGATAGGTTACTTCGGGAAGCCAGAATTCACATTTGGAGAACTTGGCATAAAGTTGATGCTCTCGTAGCTTTTCCAGCACGAGGCGGAGATGTTCAGCATGTTCCTCTTCGTTCTTGGAAAATACCAGAATATCATCCAGATAAACCACGACGAACTTGTCGAGGTAATCCATGAATATATAGTTCATCAGGCGAGAGAAGGTGGCTGGAGCATTGGTTAAGCCGAAAGACATGACGGTGTACTCGTATGAACCATAACGAGTCACAAAGGCGGTCTTGGGGATATCTTCCTCACGAACAAGGATCTGGTGGTAACCCAACCTCAAGTCGAGTTTAGAGAACACTGATGATCCAGCCAATTGATCATACAGATCATTGATCCGAGGAAGAGGATACTTATTCTGAATGGTAGCTTGGTTTATAGGACGGTAGTCTTGGACCAATCGGTTTGTCCCATCTTTCTTCTTGACAAAGAGAGAAGGTGCTCCCCAAGGAGAGAAACTTGGGCGAATGAAACCACTTCGAAGAGATTTATCGATTTCCTCCTTAAGCTCAAGGAGTTCATGTGGCGGCATCTTGTAGGGTCGCTTGGCTATAGGAGTGGTGCCTGGTTTCAAGTCGATGACGAATTCGACAGCTCTAGCAGGGGGAATCCCTGGAAGTTCTTCAGGAAAGACGTCTAGGAATTCACGCACGACGGGAATGTTTTCAATGCCCTCAAGTGGTGCAGCGTTCAATGCGTTTAAGGCATAAAGTATGGCCTCGGCATTCCGAACCAGATGAGCATCGTAGCTAATTATTTCATCAGAAGGGTGTAGCAGATGGACGGTCTTGGTGGCGCAAACGATAGAAGCGGTATGCGCCTTTAACCAATCCATTCCCAGAATAAGATCAATGCTACAGGACTTCAGTACGATGGGAGAGATAAGGAATTCCAGTCCTTCAATTTCTACAGGGACGTCGTTGCAAATCATGGAGGTTCGGCATTGGCCCGCAGGGGTGTGCACTAATAGAGAAGCGTTCATGTCTTCAATTTTAATGCCATGCATGAATGCAAAATCTTCTGACATGAATGAATGTGATGCTCCTGTATCAAATAAAACGGATGCTGGTACTGAATTTACGAGGAGTGTACCCATCACAGTAGCAGGCTGGTCTTGAGCTTCATTCAGGTCAATGTGGTTGGCATGAACACGGCCATAGGACTTGGCATTGTTGTTGCGGGCCTGGTTGTTCCCACGGCCAGTTGCTGGAAGGGCCAGTTGATTCTGTTTCTGGTTGCATTCCCTAGCACGGTGCCCTGGTTGTCCGCACCTGAAGCACAACCCATTCTCGGGGGTAGGAACAGGAGCTTGGGGTGGTGGAGCTGGAAGCCTCGGCTGCCTAGTTGGAGCAGCCGGCAGACGAGGTGCAGCATAAGACTGCCTTGGGGCAGGTGCAGTTGGACGGTACATGCTGTTCGGGATCCATATCTTATGCTTCTGCGAGGGCGGGCCCGAAGATGAGCCCGTGTCACGGTTGCGCCTTTGAGAGCTCTGGTGTTCTTGCAGACCAGTCTCGACATTGATGGCCTTGTTCACCAAGGTGGCAAAATCGGCAAAGTCATGCACTAGAAGTGTGAGCTTGATGTCAGCTTGAAGGCCTTCACGGAACTTCTCTGTCTGCGAGCATCAGTTGCAATGTCTTCTTCAGCATAGCGGGATAAGTCCAGAAACTCCCGCTGATAAGCTTCAACAGTCTTGTTGCCTTGGGTGAGGTTGCGAAACTCACGCTTCTTCCTGTCCATGATTCCCCGAGGAATGAAGCGGGCACGGAAGGCAGCCTGAAAGTCTGGCCAGGAGATGATTGTCCCAACTGGCAGAGTACGCCTATGGCTGTCCCACCATTGAGCTGCGGGTCCCTTCAGGAAGAAGGAAGCAAAAGTGACATAGCTGGCAGGGGCTCCATCAGCAGACTCCATCTCATAGGTGATGTCACGGAGCCAGTCATCAGCATCCAGCGGCTGGGTTGAGCTGCGGTACACACTTGGGTTGAGGCGTATGAAATCCTGCAGAGTTGTTGTGTTTGGATGCTGGTTCATATTGGGGCGAGGAAACTGAGCCATCATGTTTTCCATGAACTGGCGATTCATCTCAAGCTGTTGGATCATACCAGCCATGTACTCAGGCGGTGGTGGGAAGTTGCCACCACGACCACGACCAGCTGGTCTAACCATCCTGCTAATATATAACAGGGGTAGTTCAGTATTGAGAAATTTGCATAGACAAGAGTCATTCATGATGAAACATGCATAATGAAAGGAGCACGACAGATACCACATAGATAGTCGGCATAACTTACAAAAGGGGTCGAACATAGAGTTCAGTACACAGAGTTCAGTACATAGATTAAGTCATCATAGGCGGCACGCAGGCTCGCGAGTGCATCTAAGACTAATGAGCAAGACTACATCAGTCCCAGGAGGTACTGTGAAGGTAGCTGTAACCTGACAGCTGGTAGTGAGGCAACGGATAGTCCTCCACGTCAGTGGCCTGGGGGCCGCGGATACTCTGGTGTAGAACCCGACGCTCAGGTGGTAGAAGAGGACCAAGTGCGGGAAAGTAGCCTCCCACCTCTGGCCATCCGACACCGTGGGGCATCACGGTCCTGGCTGGGTAGATCGCAGAACGCGGCAGCTGTCCAGACCGGACAAAGGGGTGCAACCGCGTCAGAGCCCTGTAAAGGTGCTGACGAGTGGTGTACAACTCGTGGCGAAGAGCTCTGTTAGCTCGGTCCAGCCCATCAGCATGCAGAACCAGGCGCTGATGGTGGAAAGGCTCTCGGGTGACGGTGGAGTAGGCGGCAGTGTAGTATCCCTCCGCACCAACGTCAGATGCAATAGGAATGTGCCTGAAAGGGGAAGTGTCCAATGCCTGATACTCTCCACGAAGACGTGTCAGAGCAGCATGAGCCGCATCGTGGACTGCCATCTCGATGGTCACTCCAACACCATGAGCGGTGTGCAGCACGGTGGTGGACTCATACTCCCGAGAGTAGAGGTGGACGATGGCACGGTACTGCTCCTGGTTAAAGTCCTGGTACTCCTCGTAGACGGTGTACTCAGGGTGCCAGCGATAACCCAGATAGGTCATCATATCAGCTAGCACAGCAGGTGATCCTGAGGCACCAATGGCCGCAGTGTGGCGCACGACCTACCTCGCGGGTTCCATCTGAAAACAAAGATGTTTCAATGGAGTCAAATGACAACACGGGCACTATTCAAAATGCTATCCTGCAGAATAACTATGGCTTATCCAACTTTGGGGTGAACGTGGTAACGGGATCCTAATGTCAGAGTTAGTAAATTCGTTTAACCCGAGTAGAAAAGAGTTCAGAGTCCCAGAGTAAAGGTCGAGGAGTAAAAGATCCTAGTACCACCCAATGGCGACGTGGGCCCGTAAGGCTCACAGCCATGTTAGTAAAAGTTTTGTAGTGACTAGACTCGACTTCGGCCAAGGAGTGTGGAAGGGGGATTCCTACAGGCAGTCGGCTCTGATACCAACTTGTGACGCCCCCGATTCAATCGTACACTAATCATGCACGCAAATGTGTACGATCAAGATCAGGGACTCATGGGAAGATATCACAACACAACTCTACAAATAAAATAAGTCATACCAGCATCATAATACAAGCCAGGGGCCTCGAGGGCTCGAATACAAGTGCTCGATCATAGACGAGTCAGCGGAAGCAACAATATCTGAGTACAGACATAAGTTAAACAAGTTTGCCTTAAGAAGGCTAGCACAAACAGGGATACAGATCGAAAGAGGCGCAGGCCTCCTGCCTGGGATCCTCCTAAACTACTCCAGGTCGTCATCAGCGGGCAGCACGTAGTAGTAGGCACCTCCAGTGTAGTAGGGGTCGTCGTCGCCGGTGGCGTCTGGCTCCTGGACTCCAGCATCTAGTTGCGACAACCAGAAAGGAAGGAAAAGGGGAAAAAAGGGGGGAGGAAGCAACCGTGAGTACTCATCCAAAGTACTCGCAAGCAAGGAACTACACTACATATGCATGGGTATAGGTGTAAAGGGCCATATCAGTGGACTGAACTGCAGAATGCCAGAATAAGAGGGGGATAGCTAGTCTTATCGAAGACTACGCTTCTAGTCACCTTCGTCTTGCAACAGGCAGAAGAGGGTAGGTCGAAGTCCTCCAAGTAGCATCTCCAAGTAACAACTCATAGCATAATCCTACCCGGCGATCCCCTCCTCATATCCCTGAGGTAGAGCGACCACCGGTTGTATCTGGCACTTGGAAGGGTGTGTTTTATTAAGTATCCGGTTCTAGTTGTCATAAGGTCGAGGTACAACTCCAAGTCGTCCTGTTACCGAAGATCACGGCTATTCGAATAGATTAACTTCCCTGCAGGGGTGCACCACATAACCCAACACGCTTGATCCCATTTGGCCGGACACACTTTCCTGGGTCATGCCCGGCCTCGGAAGATCAACACGTCGCAGCCCCACCTAGGCTCAACAGAGAGGCCAGCACGCCGGTCTAAACCTAAGCGCACAGGGGTCTGGGCCCATCGCCCATAGCACACCTGCACGTTGCGAGGGCGGCCGAAAGCAGACCTAGCCTAGTGGCGTTCCAGTCCAATTCGGCGTGCGCCGCTCCGTCGCTGACGTCTGAAGTGCTTCGGCTGATACCACGACGTCGGGATACCCATAACTACTCCCACGTAGATGGTTAGTGCGTATAGGCTCGTAGCCGACTCAGATCAAATACCAAGATCTCGTTAAGCGTGTTAAGTATCCGCGAACGCCGAACAGGGCCAGGCCCACTTGTCTCCTAGGTGGTCTCAACCTGCCCTGTCGCTCCGCCACAAAGATCCACACAGAGGGCCGTCGGGACAAAGGTCCTTTCAGCCCCCAATCCGTGAATCACTCGCGGGTACTCTTCGAGCTGACCCGACTTTAGTCACCATCTGTATAGAATGTATGTATGTATAGTATATACCCGTGATCACCTCCCGAGTGATCACGGCCCAATAGTATAGCAAGGCAGACTGACAAGAATGTAGGGCCAATGATGATAAACTAGCATCCTATACTAAGCAGTAGGATAGCAGGTAAAGGTAACAACAGTAGTAGCAAGGACAGGCTATGCAGCAGTATAGGATTAACTAAAAGAAGTAACATGCTACACTACTCTAATGCAAGCAGTATAGAGAAGAGTAGGCGATATCTGGTGATCAAGGGGGGGCTTGCCTGGTTGCTCTGGCAAGAGAGAGGGGTCGTCAACTCCGTAGTCGAACTGGGCAGCAGCAGCGTCGGTCTCGTAGTCTACCGGAGTGAAGAGGGGGAAGAAACAATGAATACCAAGTAAACAGATGCATATCGATGCATGGCATGTCAAGAAGCGCTGCTAGGCGTGCCCTAACGTGGTATGACGTGGTACTGGTTAAGGGGGGAATCATCCGGGAAAGTATTCCCGGTGTTTCGTGTTTTCGGACAGATGAACCGGAGGGGAAAAGTTGCGAGTTCGATAGGTTAGGGGTGTGTGGCGGACGAACGGACTGCGTATCCGGAATCGTCACGTCGTTCCGAGCAACTTTCATGTTGAAAATATTTTAATCCGAGTTACGGATTAAAAGATATGATTTTTAAAAGATTTTAACAATTTTGGAATTTAATTATTTATTTAATTAATTCGAAAAAATGTATTTATGACGTCAACATGATGTCATGCTGACGTCAGCAGTCAACAGGGGTTGACTGAGTCAACCCTGACATGTGGGTCCAGTGGGACCCACCTGTCATTCTCTATTTAGGTTAATTAGGGTTTAGGTTAATCTAATTATAGTTTAATTAAACTTAACTAGTTAATTAATTTAATTAAACCGGATTAATTAACTTAATTAATTAATTAATTAATTAATAATTTTATTAAATCATTTTAATTTTATTAATTATATTTATTGTTTTTATTTATTTTATTATTTATTTATTATTATTATTATTATTATTTATTTTGGGCGTGGGACCCCCCTAGTCAGTGGCTCATCCGAGCCACCAGGGGCTAATGGGCGCGGGCCAAACGGGGCTGCAACCGAGCGGAGCCCCGGGGCGTTTGGGCGCGAGCGCCGGCGTCCAGGGGCCGCGACGGCGACCGAAGCGGGGCTGGGACGGCGAGCGGCTGTGGCGCGAGGCGAGGC
>NW_021207313.1:0-1257 GCF_002162155.2 Triticum dicoccoides
TATGACCCTGTTGACTAGTCAACCTTGACTGGTCAACTGCAGACTAACCCCCTGGCCCCACCTGTAATACGATCTAGCTAGCGTAGCTTTAGGTGACAAAACTATTTACTTTTTTCTTAATTCGAATTAATATATTTCAAAAAATTGTTTAGATCTTTGAAAAATCTTAGAAAATAATCTGTAACTCGGATGAAAAAGTTTTATACATGAAAGTTGCTCAGAAAAACGAGACGAATCTGAATATGTGGCCCGTTTGTCCACCACGCATCCCTAGCATAGCGAACACGCAACTTTTCCCCTCTAATTCATCTGTGCGAAAACGTGAAACACCGGGGATATTTTCTCGCATGTTTCCCCCCCCCCTTCACCGGTATCACCTATCCCTGCGTTAGATCACCCCTGGCACCGTGTATTACCTCGTTATGTTTTGTGATGCTTTGTTTGCTCTATTTATTATTTCTTCCCCCTCTTCTCTCCGGTAGACACCGAGACCGACGCCGGTGTTGACGACCCCTCTCTCTTGCCAGAGCGACCAGGCAAGCTCCCCCTTTGATCACCAGATATCGCCTATTCTTCTCTCTACTGCTTGCATTAGAGTAGTGTAGCATGTTACTGCTTTTCGTTATCCTATCCTGATGCATAACCTGTCCTTGCTACTACTGTTGTTACCTTTACCTGCAATCCTAAATGCTTAGTATAGGATGCTAGTGTTCCATCAGTGGCCCTACACTCTTGTCCGTCTGCCATGCTAGTGATCACCTCGGGAGGTGATCACAGGCATATGATATATACTTATACTGTTACATTACTTATGATAATGTTCGGAGATGGGGGCTGAAGGGGCAGGTGGCTCCATCCAGGTAGTGGTGGGCCTGAGTTCCCGACGGCCCCCGACTGTTACTTTGAGGCGGAGCGACAGGGCAGGTTAAGACCACCTAGGAGAGAGGTGGGCCTGGCCCTGGACGGCATTCGCGGATACTTAACACGCTTAACGAGATCTTGGTATTTGATCTGAGTCTGGCTACTGGCCTATACGCACTAACCATCTACGCGGGGACAGTTATGAGCACTCGACGTTGTGGTATCAGCCGAAGCCTTCGCGACGTCAGCGACTGAGCGGCGCGTGCCGGGTTGGACCGCGTAACGCAACTTCCTTTGTAATGGAGGTTGCTAGGTCTGCTCTCCGGCCGCGTTCGCAACGTGCAGGTGTGCAAAGGGCGATGGGCCCAGACCCCTGCGCCATAGGGTTTAGACCGG
>NW_021207314.1:0-1000 GCF_002162155.2 Triticum dicoccoides
GATGCCCGTGACATGACGTTGAACTTGGCGTTGGCATGGCCGATTTGTTGCCAATTTTGGAAGACAAGAAATAGAAAGACGAGAACACCATTGACGTGAGGCAAGGCCAGAATTAACGGTCTGGTATATTTCTTTCCATTTTTGATTGAGAATTAATTAGTCAATCTGTTACATGCGAAATAATTCTTTCCTAAACATCAAACACGTAAAAATCAATCAATCTGTTGCATGGCAAATAATTCCTTACCTTTTTTTAGAATCAGACGATCTGTCAACACGGGAAAGAATTATTTTCAAAAAATTACAATTCTTTCCTAAACATCATACACATCCATCGGGGGGCCCTTGCTACTCGGGGCCCGGGGCGGCCGCCCCCCTCAGGGCCGGCCCTGGCTGGACGATTACCATACCTTAGTTGGCCTGCATGGCGGAAACAACTTGGATGCTTGTCGTTACCTACCTATCATGTTTGTCTCAAAAAAAAAAAAAAACCTACCTATCATGTTGGAGGGCACTGCACGCCTATGGTTGGATAGCCTTAAAGAAAAAACGATCCATAAGTGGAACGACATGAGAAGGGCATTCAGTCAGCACTTTCAGAGCATATACAAACGTCCTGCTACAATGACAGATCTGCAGCGTTGCACCCAGTAAGCCGGAGAGTCCATGAAAGCCTTCATCGACCACTGGCTCAGACTCCGCAACCCTGCGAAGACGTGAAGATGCCCAGGAAATCAAGAATCGTTTCGAGAAGTAATAAATTAGCTAATGTATGAATAAGTTGTTGGAACGGCTTTGAATCACCACGACACTTACCGAAAACATGCACCCAACACTCTGTTGCACTAACCATATATCATCGTGATTATCGGCATCCTCGTAAAACTTTAGTAATGCCCATGGATAGAAGAACTGAACCATCTAATAACTTATGAGCTAGTGCAGAGGCCTGACTATGGATCTGGTTTGTTGTTCATGATTCTACACATGTAAATAGGAT
>NW_021207315.1:0-1127 GCF_002162155.2 Triticum dicoccoides
GTGGGCACATGTGCTATAGGAACGATGGTATTTTTTTCATAATTTTTGGTGATGGAGAAGTATCCGAAAAATTCCCTCTACACGGATTGCCCTTCGCGTGTCTACGGCTGTGGCCGGCGGCCTCCGGGGGCTAGCATGCCGCCAAATCTTGCGTAGGCGACCTCTCACAAGTCTGGAAGTGTTTTGGCGGTTGCAAACGCCCGGCACGGGTGTCCGGGGTGTGCCCCCCTCACGGACGGCGCCGCCGCCGGCACCTGGAGGGGGGAAACGGACGCGTCGGGTCTACACGGAGGGGATCTTGCTATGGGTCTGGCCCGGATGTTGCTCCAAAGTGTTCCTATGGGCTGACCTAACACAACCGGGTGGGGAGGTCCACTGCTCAAAGCCCGTCCGTGCAAAGTCAAAGGGCTAGATCCCTGGTCAAACGCTATAGGGTTAGGCGGGGCGGGTGCACTAGGGGGTAGCAATGCCGCCGGAGCTTCGCACCAGGCCCTCATACAGGCGGGGTGGTGTGGTGGCATGTCCTAAGAGGAGGGATGCGTCTCCGGGGTGTGCCCCCCCCCCTCACGGACGGCGATGACACGGTAGTAGGAGTTCTGCGATAACGATGCGGCATCAATATTAGTAAATACTCGGAGCACGATAAAATCATGAGTTTTTTTGCATGACGTGGGCACATGGACTATAGGAACGATGGTGTTTTTTTCATAAGTTTTGGTGATGGAGAAGTATCCGAAAAATTCCCTCTACGCGGATTGCCCTTCGCGCGTCTACGGCTGTGGCCGGCGGCCTCCGGGGGCTATCATGCCGCCAAATCTTGCGTAGGCGGCCTCTCACAAGTCTGGAAGTGTTGTGGCGGTTGCAAACGCCCGGCACGCGTGTCCGGGGTGTGCCCCCCTCACGGACGGCGCCGCCGCCGGCACCTGGAGGGGGGAAACGGACGCGTCGGGTCTACACGGAGGGGATCTTGCTGTGGGTCTGGCCCGGATGTTGCTCCAAAGTGTTCCTATGGGCTGACCTAACACAACCGGGTGGGGAGGTCCACTGGTCAAAGCCCGTCCGTGCAAAGTCAAAGGGCTAGATCCCGTGGTCAAACGCTACAGGGTTAGGCGGGACGGGTGCACTGG
>NW_021207316.1:0-1245 GCF_002162155.2 Triticum dicoccoides
ATGTGTGGTATCCCTTATTTGTCTGTCCTAAAAGGTTACTAAGAACAAGCCAATTATTAATGGTTACAAACAGCAACGCTCATAGGTCAAATTCCTGCTTTTTGTACTCATCCCACACACGTACACCTTTTATGTCCCACAACTGTAAAAGTTCTTCAGCTAATGGACTTAGGTATACATCAATGTTTTTGCCGGGTTGCTTAGGGCCTTGGATGAGCACTGGCATCATAATGAACTTCTGCTTCATGCACAATCAAGGAGGAAGGTTATAGATAAATAGAGTCACACGCCAGGTGCTATGATTGCTGCTATGTTCCCCAGAAGGATTAATGCCATCTGCACTTATACCAAACCATAGGTTTCTCGCGTCATCTGCAAACTCCCGCCACTTTATCTTGATTTTTCTCCACTGCGACCCATCAGCGGGTATTCTCAACTTCCCGTCTTTCTTACGGTTTTCTTTGTGCCATCGCAACAACTTGGCATGCTCTTTGTTTTGGAACAAACGTTTCAACCGTGGTATTATAGGAGCATACCACATCACCTTGGCAGAAATCCTCTTCCTGGGGCACTCGCCCTCAACATCACCAGGGTCATTGCGGCTGATCTTATAGCGCAATGCACCGCATACGTGGCATGCATTCAAATTCTCGTACTCCTCACTGCGGTAGAGGATGCAGTCATTAGGGCATGCATGTATCTTCTGCACCTCTAATCCTAGAGGGCAGACATCCTTCTTTGCTTCATATGTACTGTTGGACAATTCTTTGTCCTTTGGAAGCATCTTCGTTAACATTTTAGCTACTGTTTAAATCCCTTGTTAGATACACCATTCTCTACCTTCCATTGCATCAGTTCTAGTGTGGTACCCTGTTTTTTCTTGTCATCTTCGCAATTTCGGTACAAAAATTTCTTGTGATCCTCTAACATGCATTTCAACTTCGAATTCTCCTTTTCACTTGCGCAGTTTCTCTTTGTATCAGCAATGGCCCAACCAAGATCATCAGCGGGCTCATCTGATGCCTCTTCTTCAGCTTCTTCACCCATTGTAGTACCATTGTATCCAGTGAACCTAGGATAGTTATCACCATCCTCTTCTTCTTCATTCCCTTTCATTAGAACTCCTCTTTCTCAGTACTTAGTCCAACAATTATAGCCGGACATGAAATCAGATGTAAACATGTGGACGTGAAGGACTTTTGAGTTAGAGTAATTCCTATGATTCTTACATGTTGGGGAACGTAG
>NW_021207317.1:0-1225 GCF_002162155.2 Triticum dicoccoides
CATTAAGCTAGTGTTGGAAACTTTTGAAAGCATTTGTTCATGCTAGCTCATGAAGCATATGTTTGGATGAAGGTAGTGACTTCCTTTAATTCATGTGCATCTGATGCAAGTTGCCGCCGTGGATTCGAGAAAGTCAATGTTGCTTTCTTTGGAATCATTCCAAATCAGTCATGCACACGTGCGAAGAATGCTGTGGTTTGAAGACTTGCAACCTTCAATCTATATGTATCCCTAGCACACCAAGCCACTGATTGATTTGTTCAAGGAGAAGAAGTTCCTTCTTAAGAGCATGCCTTATGCAAGGACTTCAATGTCCTCGATTATGGTTCCCCACCTGAACTCGGTAGTGTTTTGTTATAAGACTACCACGTGGTCATGCTTGTCTGGGACAACGTGTTCACATGTTTGTAGCAGAACCAGCTCATGTTTTGGAGCTTGCTATCGTAGTTCATCTCCCGAGAATCCCGCAACTCATCTCGTCGATTTGTGTTGCAAACTTTCATTTTCTTCCTAAGACTCGATGAGCCTGGAATATCCTAACACCAACCAGAGCTGAATCTCAGGCATATATGATGGTTGGAACATTTCCCTAAGAACTATAATATTGGTCTCTCGATAACCGGTAAGGTGGATGTCGTGGCCAACACACCCATCCGGTAGACCTATTATTATAGTATCTTGTTTGAGGAAGTTGGCCACCCCCCCCATAGGGATTTCGTAGGATTTACTCCCTAGTTGCCCCTATGGATTTTGAGATCCCGAAGTCCGACTTTTACTTGATGTCCTAGATACCAGACCATTTCTATGAATGGGTTATACTAGCACATCAAGGAGAACATTAGAAGCGGAGTGCTAAATGTCTCTCGGTCGATCATCCAGATTTTATTTGCTTGGCCTCGCTAAGGTGAAATCTGAGAAAGTGTTATCCTCCTTCGCTTCTGCATCGTCCATCGCTATTCATCATGGTAGTATGTTGTGTTGTCAGCACCCTTGACGCGGTTGTTGGTAAAACCTTGATGAATATGGAAACGCTCAAGTTCTTGAGAGCATGCACAAGCGCTACGTGTTATCATCGGCACTAACTGGGATGCTCTCAGTTTCCTCGGCAATGCTATGACCTTTTCAAACAGTGAATTCACTCTCTATTGTTGGGTTCTTCCCCAGTTACCAGAATCATTCCCAGCATTTGCATTTTGTTCCCAGCTTGCACCGCCAATGTGCCATT
>NW_021207318.1:0-1232 GCF_002162155.2 Triticum dicoccoides
GGAAAGCCTGGATTAAGCTACTTGAACATTGAGCATCAAGATCTATAAGGATAGATCAAAATGCTTAATAATACTTTCAAATGAGCACATACCTTGACATGATCTTGAAGGTGTTCAAGATGGACCAGTCAAAGAAGGAGTTCTTGCCTGAGTTGTAAGGTACGAAGTTAAGACTTAAAGCTCGACCACGGCAGAATAGAGAGAAAGGACGAAGGTCGTCCCCTATGCTTAAGACGTAGGCTCTTCAGTATGCTATGCTGTGTACCGCACCTGAAGTGTGCCTTGCCATGAGTCAGTCAAGGGGTACAAGAGTGATCCAAGAATGGCTCACAGGACAGTGGTCAAAGTTATCCTTAGTAACTAGTGGACTAAGGAATTTTCTCGATTATGGAGGTGGTAAAAGAGTTCGTCGTAAAGGTTACGGCGATGCAAGCTTGACACCTATCCGGATAGCTCTGAGTAGAGAGACCGGATACATATAATGGAGCAATAATTTAGAATAGCTCCAAGTAGAACAGTTGTTTGGAATAGCTCCAAATAGAGCGTGGTAGCTGCAGCTAGGAGATGACATAGAGATTTGTAAAGCACACACGGATCTGAAAGGTTCAGACCCGTTGACTAAAACCTCTCTCACAAGCAACATGATCAAACATAAAACTCATTGAGTGTTAATCACATAGTGATGTGAACTAGACTACTGACTCTAGTAAACTCTTGGGTATTAGTCACATGGCGATGTGACCTGTGAGTGTTAATCACATGGCGATGTGAACTAGATTATTGACTCTAGTGGAAGTGGGAGACTGTTGGAAATATGCCCTAGAGGCAATAATAAAAGTATTATTATTATATTTCCTTGTTCATGATAATTGTCTTTTATTCATGCTATAACTGTATTATCCGGAAATCGTAATACACGTGTGAATACATAGACCACAATATGTCCCTAGTGAGCCTCTAGTTGACTAGCTTGTTGTGATCAACAGATAGTCATGGTTTCCTGGCTATGGACATTGGATGTCGTTGATAACGGGATCACATCATTAGGAGAATGATGTGATGGACAAGACCCAATCCTAAGACTAGCACAAAAGATCGTGTAGTTCATTTGCTAGAGCTTTGCCAATGTCAAGTATCTCTTCCTTCGACCATGAGAGCGTGTAACTCCTGGATACCGTAGGAGTGCTTTGGGTGTATCAAACGTCACAACGTAACTGGGTGACTATAAAGGT
>NW_021207319.1:0-957 GCF_002162155.2 Triticum dicoccoides
CTTCGAAAACCGTGTTCATGGGACATCGAAGGTGGCTTCGCGACGATGACCCGTGGAGGAAACGCAAGGATCTGTTCGATGGTGAAACCGAACCCCGAAAACGCCCGTGTACGAGGAGCGGCGAGGAAATAGACAAGCTGTTGAAAAATTGGAAAGACTGCCCACTGCCGGGAAAGAAGCAAAAGGCGCCAGAGCCGGGAAAGAAGCGAAAGGCGCCAGAGCCGCTGCTGAAGGTATGGAAAACGAGGTCTGTTTTCTGGGACTTGCCGTACTGGAAGATCCACCGTGTGCCTCACAGCCTTGATGTCATGCATATCACGAAGAACGTGTGCGAGAGTCTGCTTGGTACCCTGCTCAACATGCCAGAGAGGACCAAAGATGGGCCGAAAGCAAGGGCAGACTTGAAATCAATGGGCATCGGGCAGGAGCTTCACGCTATATATGATGATGATGATGATGATGATGATGATGATGATGATGAGGTGAAGCAGGACACAGAAAGTCGTTGCAAAGGCAAAAAGGCCAAGAAGACCGGAAATGACTACCCTCCCGCGTGCTTCACTCTAAGTCAGGAGGAGATCGAGCAGTTTTTCACCTGCCTCCTAGGAGTAAAACTTCCTTACGGTTACGCGGGGAAGATAAGCAGATACCTAGACCCAGCGAAGCAGAAGTTCAGCGGGATGAAGTCTCACGACTGTCACGTGCTGATGACGCAGATACTTCCAGTTGCAATCCGTGGGATCATGGACGCGCACGTCCGTGAAACGCTATTTGGCCTATGCAACTTCTTCGACGTCATCTCTCGGAAGTCGATTGGCGTGAGGCAACTCAGAAGGCTACAGGAAGAGATCGTGGTGATACTATGCGAGCTTGAGATGTACTTCCCGCCCGCATTCTTCGATGTTATGGTGCATCTGTTGGTCCATATAGTGGAGGATATCATCCAACTCGGGCCGA
>NW_021207320.1:0-820 GCF_002162155.2 Triticum dicoccoides
GGACGGTGGCCGTGGCTGGCCCTGGGGTGGCCGGAGTCGACGGCGGCGAGCTCGGCTGCGGCTGCCGGAGTTCGGGTGCGGTCGGAATCGACGTTGCAGGGGGCTTGGGGAGGCGTTAGTGCGCGCTGCGTGCTCCTGGTGAGGTGGGGAGCACGATAGTGCGCTCGGTTGGGTGCTACGGTGACCGTGGCCACGACGGCGACATCGCCGGCGGCGTGGAGCTCTCGGCCAAGGTGGGGCTAGGGCCTAGAGGTCGAAAGAGACCAGGGGAGAAGGGGGAAACGATCCGGGGGCTCACCGCGGAGCTGCAGGGATGGTTAGCGGGCTCGGGGACGCGCTGGTGACGGCGAATTCGACGGCGACGACGGTCGGAGCCTGAGGAGGGGAACGGCGACGTGGCGGCGATGTAGGGCTTCTGGAGGACCGTGGAGCGGTGGGGAGGAAGAGGGGGTCGTGGCGGAGCTTCTGAGCTAGTCAGGGGAGCGAGGGGTGGCCGGAGATGGCTGCTATGGCGAACGGCGGCGACGGTGGTGTTCGGCCGTGTGAGAGAGAGAGCGAGAGAGAGGAAGGAAGAGCCGGGAGAGAGTGAGAGAGAGCAGGGGGGGATCGGGACGGCCTGCGGGAGTCGTCCACGCGGCCAGGAGCTCGTCGGCAAGCAGGAGGTGGCCGCGCGGCCGTGCGCGCGCGAGCACGCAGCAGCTTCGGGGCGAGGGGAGGAAGACGACGGAGGGCTGCAGTGGTGGGCTGGGCCGGCTGCTGGCTGGGCCGGCCAGCTGGCTGGGCCGCACAGTGGAGGAGCCCAGGTAAGTTTTCCCCTTTT
>NW_021207321.1:0-1235 GCF_002162155.2 Triticum dicoccoides
TGCCCGCTTATTCTGTAGTCCCTGTTTCGAGTTGCAAATATTAGCAACAGAACCAGTATCAAATACCCAGGTGCTACTGCGAGCTCTAGTAAGGTACACATCAATAACATGTATATCACATATACCTTTGTTCACCTTGCCATCCTTCTTATCCGCCAAATACTTGGGGCAGTTCCGCTTCCAGTGACCAGTCTGCTTGCAGTAGAAGCACTCAGTTTCAGGCTTAGGTCCAGACTTAGGTTTCTTCTCTTGAGCAGCAACTAGTTTGCCGTTCTTCTTGAAGTTCCCCTTTTTCTTCCCTTTGCCCTTTTTCTTGAAACTAGTGGTCTTGTTAACCATCAACACTTGATGCTCCTTCTTGATTTCTACCTCCGCAGCTTTCAGCATTGCGAAGAGCTCGGGAATAGTCTTGTTCATCCCTTGCATATTATAGTTCATTACGAAGCTCTTGTAGCTTGGTGGCAGTGATTGGAGAATTCTGTCGATGACGCATTCATCCGGAAGATTAACTCCCAATTGAATCAGGTGATTATTATACCCAGACATTTTGAGTATATGCTCACTGACAGAACTGTTCTCCTCCATCTTGCAGCTATAGAACTTATTGGAGACTTCATATCTCTCAATCCGGGCATTTGCTTGAAATATTAACTTCAACTCCTGGAACATCTCATATGCTCCATGACGTTCAAAACGTCGTTGAAGTCCCGATTCTAAGCCGTAAAGCATGGCACACTGAACTATCGAGTAGTCATCAGCTTTTCTCTGCCAGACGTTCATAACATCTGGCGTTGCTCCAGCAGCAGGCCTGGCACCCAGCGGTGCTTCCAGGACGTAATTCTTCTGTGCAGCAGTGAGGATAATCCTCAAGTTACGGACCCAGTCCGTGTAATTGCTACCATCATCTTTCAACTTTGCTTTCTCAAGGAACGCATTAAAATTCAACGGAACAACAGCACGAGCCATCTATCTACAATCAACATAAACAAGCAAGATACTATCAGGTACTAAGTTCATGATAAATTTAAGTTCAATTAATCATATTACTTAAGAACTCCCACTTAGATAGACATCCCTCTAATCCTCTAAGTGATTACGTGATCCAAATCAACTAAACCATAACCGATCATCACGTGAGATGGAGTAGTTTTCAATGGTGAACATCGTTATGTTGATCATATCTACTATATGATTCACGCTCGACCTTTCGGTCTCCGTGTTCCGAGGCCATATCT
>NW_021207322.1:0-1027 GCF_002162155.2 Triticum dicoccoides
CTTTTTTTTTGCTCCGCAACAAATTTTTTTCGAAAAAGTCTACAAATGGTCTAAAAACTGCCTAGCCAGAATTTTCCAGACTTAGTTTTTTTTTTGAAATTGGAACTATTTTTCTTCTGCGGATGGCTCGGAAGTTGGGGAGTCCTTCTCTGTCACGACTCGGAGTATCGCGTGATCTGGAAATCAAGAACAATGCAACAATTACTGGACTCGGACTAGGACTGGTGGCGGAGATGAATCTGGTGGAACTCGGACTGGTGGCGAAGATGAATCTGGTGGAACACGGACAGGTGGCGGATATATGTTGCAGGTGAACTCGGATTGGCGTGATGGCGGCGGATATGTGGTGGCGTATATGGATTCGGATTGACGGTGAATATGCGGTGGTGATATATGGCAGCGGCGACGTGACAACCTGTGAACAGAACTCGAAACTCTAAAAGACTAGACGCTAAGACCAGCAACTGGACACGACGATGCAACCGCAAATTCAACAAAGCAAATACAGAAAAGATTATGCAAGGCTCAGATTGGTTCGGATGGGATGAACTAACCCTAAATTTTTTTTGGCTTTTTCGTGGACTATAGGTATGAAGAACAGACTCAATCTAAACTACGAAAAACTGTAAAATCTCACCGAGCAACCTGGAAATCTGATACCACTTGATAGAGGCAAAGGTGTCCCGTCTTTCGATGAGATGATGGATATCGCTTTGGTGGAAGTCGACTTTGACGATCCGACTACGAACGTGCGAGGATGTCGCGCCTTAGCAATCGCTAAACCAACTCCGAGAGGTTATTGACCACGCCGGAGCACGATCAACCTGACCACGAGGGTCTGTTTCCTGCGAGCAAACGAAGAACAAGCAAGAAACTAAGATTGCAATCTGGATATTGCGAATATAAGATGAAAGCTTTATTGATCAAGGTGGGGTTCTGTGACGCCTTTGTCTGGTCGTTGAACACAAACGAAGTACGCGAAGTTGCAGCTATGGCGAACTTTTAATCTAAACAAAACCCAAAGTCT
>NW_021207323.1:0-1962 GCF_002162155.2 Triticum dicoccoides
GTCTACACAGACGTATGAGGTGCTCTTACATGTACAAACTCGTTGCCAGGAGAAAGTAGTGTCTTCTTTTTTATTTTATTTTATGTTGGCATATGCATGCACAAGACGTGCGAAAGCAACAAGTGTGGCGTACGTGGTGGTGTACATACTAGCCGGGCCAGTAGATATATGGTAATAAAGCCTCGTTCAAATGCTTTTGACGGCCAAATCCATCCACCTCGTCTATATATAGAAGCAGGCATACACAAGGTTTGTGTCTGTCCATCCATTTTACAGTAGCTCTGCTAGCTGGTATAGCCAAGAACCAACACACCCATTCCACCGCGCACGCGCAGGTAGAGGGAGGCTAGGTAGATCGAGATGGCCGCCGCAGGGAACCTCCCCCACCCAAGCCCCGCTACCCTGCTCAACGCCGTGCTGGACGAGTCGGCGAGCCTGGACGACCGGAACGCCCAGTGGACGGAGGAGGCCGCGCGCGAGCTGAGAAACATCGCGGTCGCCGTCCGCGCCAACGCGCAGGCCAGGAACGTCGCCGGTGCCAGGGCCGAGCTCACGTCGACGGTTCAGCACCTGACGCCGCTCTTGTGTCACTTCATGAGCGAAGGCGTGCAGATGCGCAAGCTGCGGCGCATGTTCCGCACGGCGGTGGGGGCGCCGATGGTGCCGGCGGCCGCGCCCGACCTGCCGCCATTTTTCCGTGTGGGAGATCAATGCATGTCGCAGGCGGAGATCAGCAATGGGATCCTCCGCAACACATCAGAGAGCATGTCCGGAAGGGTCAACGCGGCGCTGACGCTGTTGGGCGTGGTGGAGGCCGGGGCGACCAACCCCGACGAGGTCTGGGGCACCGTCAATGAGCACCTGGAGGAGGTCACCACCTACACGGAGATGATGGTGGCTCAGCACACCGCACTGGTCCTCCACATGCGATGCGTGGTGATGAGCATCGCGGCCGGCGTCCGCCTCTACGTGCCCGCCTAAGACATGCAAGCCCCTCCTCCGGTCCAAGCAGAGGTACGGGCCGTTGATGCATTCATTCATCTCTCTCTCTCTCTCTCTATCTCTCTCTCTCTCTCTCTCATCTTGCCTTAATCTCTCAGTTGATGCATTCATCTCTTTCTCTCTCTAATCTCGCCTTAATCTCTCAGTTGATGCATTCATCCCTATTTCTAGTAACACTCATGTTTTGTTGTGTGTAGGCAGCAGATGCGGTGATCGTCGGAAGCATCAGGGCCGGCCGGAGGGAGGAGCGGAGAGTCAGTCCAGTCCAGGAAAGAATGAATTAGTTGCAGTTTTCGTTTGTGCGATCGAATCGACAAGGCTTGCTAGTTGCATTGATTGCGACATACAGCAGCCTTGCCGTCGGTCTTAGGGCATGTACAATGGTTCTATCTTAGCAATGCCATGTAGGATAAATGATGAGGTGGAGGAGAAAGAAATCATAAGAGAAGGCTTGTCTTCTCTTAATTAAGAGAAGGCAAGAGATGATCTCTTAGCACAATATGTCTCACCATGTTTTTAGGAATAACTAGTTATTGAAGATAAAGCTAAGAGATGACCCATTGTAGACATGTTTTTTTGTCATCTCTAAATTACATGCAATATTTAAGATAAGACTACCTTATCAACCATTGTACATGCCCTTAATTACTACTCTTATAGTAGTTATCTCCGTGTCAACAGCCTAGTAGTAGTAGTAGTAGTAATCCTCCTGTTGATGGTGGTGGTGGCAGCATTGTATCAGAGTCAGTCTAGTCCGGTTTGTTTGTTTGTTTGTTAGCTCTTCAGAGTCAGTTGTGGTGGTGGTCGGTCAACGCATACTAGTTAGTAGTAGTAGTTGCAGCAGCTGTTGCTTGTAATGCGTTGGTGTATCAGAGTCAAGTTACCACTCCAGTTTCAGTCGATTATTATGCGTAGTAACTATCGCTGTCTTTCATTATCTGCACGAATACGGTTTTTTTT
>NW_021207324.1:0-1209 GCF_002162155.2 Triticum dicoccoides
GGGATCACATCATTAGGAGAATGATGTGATGGACAAGACCCAATCCTAAGCATAGCACAAAGGTCGTTTAGTTCGTTTGCTAGAGCTTTGCCAATGTCAAGTATCTCTTCCTTAGACCATGAGATCGTGTAACTCCCGGATACCGTAGGAGTGCCTTGGGTGTATCAAACGTCACAACGTAATTGGGTGACTATAAAGGTGCATTACAGGTATCTCCGAAAGTAGCTGTTGGGTTGACACGGATCGAGACTGGGATTTGTCACTCCGTATGACGGAGAGGTATCTCTGGGCCCACTCGGTAATGCATCATCATAATGAGCTCAAGGTGACCAAAGTGTTGGCCACGAGATCATGCATTACGGTACGAGTAAAGTGACTTGCCGGTAATGAGACTGAACAAGGTATTGGGATACCGACGATCGAGTCTCGGGCAAGTAACGTACCGATTGACAAAGGGAATTGTATACAGGGTTTGATCGAATCCTCGACATCGTGGTTCATCCGATGACAACATCGAGAAGCATGTGGGAGCCAACATGGGTATCCAGATCCCGCTGTTGGTTATTGACCGGAGAATGTCTCGGTCATGTCTACATGTCTCCCGAACCCGTAGGGTCTACACACTTAAGGTTCGATGACGCTAGGGTTATAAAGGAAGTTTGTATGTGGTTACCGAATGTTGTTCGGAGTCGCGGATGAGATCCCGGACGTCACGAGGAGTTCCGGAATGGTCCGGAGGTAAAGATTTATATATGGGAAGTCCTATTTTGGCCACCGGAAAATGTTCGGGATTTTTCGGTATTGTACCGGGAAGGTTCTAGAAGGTTCCGGAGTGGGGCCCACCTGCATGGGGGGACCCACATGAACGTGAGTAGTGGGGGAAAGGCCCCACACCCCTGGTCAAGGCGCACCAAGATCCCCCCTTAGAAGGAATAAGATCATATCCCGAAGGGATAAGATCAAGATCCCTAAAAAGGGGGGATAACAATCGGTGGGGAAGGAAATGATGGGATTTCTTTCCTCCCACCTTGGCCAACGCCCCAATGGACTTGGAGGGCAAGAAACCAGCCCCCCACCCCTATATATAGTGGGGAGGCGCATGGGAGCTTAACACAAGCCAAGGCGCAGCCCCTCCCCTCCCCAACACCTCTCCTCCTCCGTATATGCTTGGCGAAGCCCTGTCGGAGTACTGCTGCACCAACTACACCA
>NW_021207325.1:0-1034 GCF_002162155.2 Triticum dicoccoides
GAGACGGGCGGCGGCGGCCGGGGACGACGACGAGACGGGCCAGCGGCGGCCGGGATCGATGGCGACGAGACGCGCGCAGCGGCGGCGGTGACGACGACGGGCGGCGGGGGCGGCGACGACGACGGGCGGTGGGGGCGCGCGGCGACGACGACGACGGGCGGCGGGGGCGGCGAGGGCGACGGCACGGCGGCGCGGCGGCGTCGGCGTGTCGTCGAGATCGAGCGAGACTCTCTCGCGCGAAAAAAGTGGAACGAAGTGGCGACGATAACTGATTTTTCGTAAGTGTCATATATATAGGGAGAGCCTTTAGTACCGATTGGAGCCACCAACTGGTACTAAAGGCCAATTTTGGCCAGCCCAAGCGGCGGGAAACAAGGGCCTTTAGTACCGGTTGGTGGCTCCAACCGGTACTAAAGGGAACACATTAGTACCGGTTGGAGCCACCAACCGGTACTAAAGGCCGTGCGCTACCACCGCAGTGCGTTATGTTTAGTCCCACCTCGCTGAGCGAAGGGCAGCCGCACTGGTTTATAAACCCAGCCGCGGCTGCCCTTTCGAACTCCTCTATTTAGCAGGCTTCTGGGCCTAACTAGGGCGCGCTGCCCTCTGAGTCTGCTGGCCCTACTGGGCATGTATTTGCACACCCAAGGTTTGGCAGGCCCACAAGGCAGCGCCCCAACATTTTTTTATAATTTTTTTCTTTTCTGCATTATTTATTTTCTTCTATTTATTTTTTAATAATTTTTTTATACAGTTATTTATTTTCTGCTTTTTTTACTTCTATTTATTTCTGAGTAGTTTTTTGCCGTATTTAGTTTCTTTGTGAATATTTTTGCTTTATATAATTTTTTTTCTTTTCTGCATTATTTATTTTCTTCTATTTATTTTTGAGTAATTTTTTTATATAGTTATTTCTTTTCTGCTTTATTTTTTCTTCTATTTATTTCTGAGTAGTTTTTTTGCCGTATTTAGTTTCTTTGTGAATATTTTTGCTTTATATTTTTTTTTCTTTTCTGCATTATTTATTTTCTTCT
>NW_021207325.1:6113-6739 GCF_002162155.2 Triticum dicoccoides
GCCGCGCAGTTTTTCGATGTGCCCCTCCGTGACGGAGGAGGCCATCCACTTGCCTCCCGCTCCGGACATGGCTGGAGGAGGTTGAGACGAGATGTGCGGACTTGGGCGCTGGAGCTCGAGTGCGCGGAGATGGATAAGCAAAGGAGGAAGAAGGCGTAGGTAAAAAAGGTGGATCCTTATCCCCTTATATTTGGGCGGACGAAGACTATGCGTCCCCACCGGCCTGGTAAAACTCACTTATCTCCCAAGCGCCACCATCAATGGCGCGGTTGGGTTACCCACGTCCGTATTGATGGGAATCCCGGAATAAAGGGAACACGATCTCTGCTTCGACAAGACGTGCCAAGGAAACCGCTTCGCTAAACGCGCTGAGGTGGTATAATAAAAAACGATTCAAGTAAAGGCTTGGTGGTGGTGTGACATCACGCCACAAAGTACGTCAGCAGATTGAACTTGAGTGCATATTATTCTCTCTACGGTGGAATGTGGAATTTATTTTGCAGAGCCGGACACTATCCTGGTGTTCATGATCTTCTATGAATTATTCGGAGGAGGAACCCTCCTTGCAATGCCGAACAATATGCGCGCCGGACTCATCATCATTGAAGCCTGGTTCAGGGGCTACT
>NW_021207325.1:6996-7474 GCF_002162155.2 Triticum dicoccoides
AGGGAGTCCTGGACTAGGGGGTGTCCGGATAGCCGGACTATCGTCATCGGCCGGACTCCAAGACTATGAAGATACAAGATTGAAGACTTCTTCCCGTGTTCGGATGGGACTTTCCTTGGCGTGGAAGGCAAGCTTGGCGATACGGATATATAGATCTCCTACCATTGTAACCGACTCTATGTAACCCTAGCCCTCTCCGGTGTCTATATAAACCGGAGGGTTTTAGTCCGTAGGACGAAGACAACCATTACAACAATCATACCATAGGCTAGCTTCTAGGGTTTAGCCTCCTTGATCTCGTGGTAGATCCACTCTTGTACTACCCATATCATCAATATCAATCAAGCAGGAGTAGGGTTTTTACCTCCATCGAGAGGGCCCGAACCTGCGTAAAAACATCGTGTCCCTTGTCTCCTATTACCATCCGCCTAGACACTCAGTTCAGGACCCCCTACCCGAGATCCGCCGGTTTTGACAC
>NW_021207325.1:7675-12229 GCF_002162155.2 Triticum dicoccoides
GACACCCACTCTCTCGCTCCTGCTCTATTTTACTGCATTAGGACGACGACGATACAACTGTTACCTGCTGCGGTAGTTGAACCCCTTTATCCTCTGCATGACCTGTCATTACCACAGTAAATAGATGAAACCCACTAGCATGAGTAGGAGTTGTTTGAGCCCTGATGTGCCTACTCATTCATGCTTGTTTGTCATGCCTGCTATTGCTTAGAGTTGTGTCAGGTCTGATTCATCAGGGATGAATTGGAGGTGTGTGAACATGTCGTACTGTTGAGAGCTAAGTGTGTGAACACGATTTGGTAAAGGTAGCGGTGAGAGGCCATGTAGGAGTACATGGTGGGTTGTCTCATTGAAGCCGACCTTAGGAACTGAGTTCTGTGTTTGTGATCCATGAACAGTTACTACCACACATTGGGCTCCGGGCACTCCAAGCTCTCTCGACTTATTAATCAACTTGATCTCTGTCCAGGAGTTGCAACTAGTTTCTGGTGTTTGTAGGTAGTGTTAGTAGTCTACCAAGTGGCACCCGGTACAGGTGGGCTTGGGACAGACTAGGCACAGTGGCACGGTGTACCAAGTGGCACCCGGATGGTGGGCTTGGGAACCCTACTCACATCGTTTGGGGCCGTGAGCGACACCCCGGCCGGATCTCCTTGCGGATGGAACCCGAATAGGCGATAAACCTGGACGAGAGACTTGTGTGGTTAGTCAGGTCGTGGCCGACTCCCTCGCCAGGCTTCCTCTTGAAGGTTGCCGAGATACACGACGTGTACATGGTGGTAAGTGGCGAGAGCATGTGTGAAGAAGTACACCCCTACAGGGTTAATATGATCTATTCGAATAGCCGTGTCCGCGGTAAAGGACTTCTGGGTTGCCTGTACAGTTCATAGACAAGTGAAATTGGATACTCTAAAATGCGCAAGATAAGTGTGAGTGCTATGTATGGCATTCTTGTAGGGAGACGGGAGCGGATCCATAGTGGTGTAATGACATGGTGAATATGTGGACTCGTGTGCGCCACCTCAAAAGAGTTACTTGCAGTCGTAGTTCAGGATAGCCACCGAGTCAAAGCTGGCTTGCTGCAGTTAAACCCCTTTGTTGATAATGATGCATATGTAGTTAGATCTGATGTAAGTCTTGCTGGGTACATTTGTACTCACGTTTGCCTATTTTATGTTTTTGCAGAGAGACTTCCGTATCACTAGTAGTTTCGTGTGGACTTCGATGTTTAGCTTGTTACCTCAGCTACGATCTTGTGCCCTCGGCAGGATCTGGTAGATAGTCAGGCTTCTCAGCCTTTTTCATTTTTAGTTGTCTGTTCTCACACATGCTAAGCTTCCGCTTGTGCTTTGACTTGTATGCTCTGAATGTTGGGTCATGAGACCCATGTTTGTAATATCTCGCTCCTCGGAGCCTATTGAATAAAATACTTGAGTTGTAGAGTCATGTTGTGATGCCATGTTGTATTTGCACATATCGAGCATATTGTGTGTATGTTATTGAAATGCTTGGTATGTGTGGGATCTGACTATCTAGTTGTTTATCCTTGGTAGCCTCTCTTACCGGGAAATGTCTCCTAGTGCTTCCACTTGGTAGCTTGCTACTGCTCCGGAACACTAGGCTGGTCGGCATGTGTCCTTCTTCGTTCCAGTGTCTGTCCCTTCGAGGAAATGTCACGCGGTGTCTATCGGAGTCCTGTTAGCCTGCTACAGCCCGGTTTACCGGAGTCCTGCTAGCCCAGTTGCTACAGCCCGGATTCACTCGCTGATGACCGACACGTTCGTTGTTGGGTCATGTATGCCTGTCCCTGTAAGTTAGTGCCACTTTGGGTTCACGACTAGCCATGTCAGCCCGGGCTCCTTGTCATATGGATGCTAGCGACACTATCATATACGTGTGCCAAAAGACGCAAACGGTCCCGGGCAAGGTAAGGCGACACCCGTGGGAATACCGTGCGTGAGGCCGCAAAGTGATATGAGGTCTTACATGCTAGATCGGTGTGGCTTTGAGTCGGGGTCCTGACAGTTTTAATGCCAGAGTCATCATGATCCATGACGCGTCCAAAGACCAAAGCAACGCAGCGGTGTACATCTTAATTTTTTCTAGCAGCCGTTAGCAACAAATGAGAAGGCGGTATGCGTTCTGATCATGCCTTGTAATCAGGCGTACTCGTATGGTATTATACACGCCTAAGCAAAACCCACGGCTACATTTCAACTCACCATGTCATAAAAATAGGCGTTTTTAGGATTGAGGTTGAACGCTAAACGACCAGGCTTGTTGTTTGTTGCAACGCCTTCCGGATTGGCGCGTGTGGTGGTTGCCATGCTGGTGGCCAGTCAACGGCGTCAGTCAAAGGCGCGACGTGCAATTGATGCGTCTGTCGGTCTGGCGCGGATGGGGTGGGTGAGGGAGGTTAGGGGCGAAATAGGGGGTCAATGCACGAATAAGACCCTTTAAGGGTCATTTAGTAAAAATAATACTGGGTGCTGCAACCTCCGGGATCGTATTTACTATACACCATATTCGCGTGTACAAGTAATGGATTGGAGCAGTGTACCGGAGCAGTTTCTGACTATGAGGACCATGTTGGACATCACCTGGAACTAGGACTAAACATGCAATTACCTCTTAATGAAATATATACTAATGAAACATATCTAGTTTATGCCAGCTCTGCTAGAGTGGCTCTGTTTTCCTCAAAAGAGTTAAGACCTCCAGCCCTGCTACAGTGGCTCTGTTTTCATCAAAAGAGTTGAAACGTAATGACGTTTCATTTAAGGTGTTTTTGGAAATATATTTTTTGCAAAAAATCTGCAATGTTGATTAATTATTTATGATTTCTATTGGCTAAACACATCACCACACAAGTACTCGACCGTGGCAGTGGAGCTAAAGGGTGGGTTAATTTCTTGTTTAACACTATAGCAGCCACTGTCGAGTAATTCTCCCAATAGAAACCATTTTTGCATCACTTGTCTTACAACCCCTTTGTCAGCATCATCAAAGCCACAACAAAAACTCTGTTTTGTCTACAGCATAACAATTGGCAAGTCGCTCTTAATAGCCAACATAACAGGGTTACTGCAACAACTACAAAATAAAAAGGGATAGTCATAGGCTAACACAAGTAGTTGGGGATAGTCATAGGCTAACACAAGTGATCGTAGAGGAAAATATTTGAGTTACGAGTTTGGCCTTCATTTAAAAACAATGTGGAATAGTTTCAAGCTCACGCCACATGGAACACCACAGCGTAATGGCGTGTCCGAACGTCGTAACCGCACTTTATTGGATATGGTGCGATCTATGATGTATCTTACCGATTTACCACTATCGTTTTGGGGTTATGCATTACAGATAGCTGCATTCACATTAAATAGGACACCATCAAAATCCATAGAGACGACGCCTTATGAACTGTGGTTTGGCAAGAAACCGAAGTTGTCGTTTCTTAAAGTTTGGGGCTGCGATGCTTAGTGAAAAAGTTTCGACCTGATAAGCTTGAACCCAAATCGGAGAAGTGCGTCGTCATAGAATACCCAAAGGAAACTATTGGGTACACCTTCTATCACAGATCTGAAGGCAAGATATTCGTTGCTAAGATTGATCCTTTCTAGAGAAGGAGTTTCTCTCGAAAGAAGTGAGTGGGAGGAAAGTAGAGCTTGATAAGGTAATTGTACCTTCTCCCGAATTAGAAAGTAGTTCATCACAGAAATCAATTCCAGTGATTCCTACACCAATTAGTGAGGAAACTAATGATGATGATCATGAAACTTCAGATTAAGTTACTACAAAACCTCGTAGGTCTTCCAAAGTACAGTCTGCACCAGAGTGGTACGGTAATCCTGTTCTGGAAGTCATGTTACTAGACCATGATGAACCTATGAACTATGAGGAAGCGATGATGAGCCCAGATTCCGTGAAATGGCTTGAAGTCATGAAATCTGAGATGGAATCCATATATAAGAACAAAGTGTGGACTTTGGTGAACTTGCCCGATGATCGGCAAGCCATAGAATATAAATGGATCTTCAAGAGGAAGACGGACACTGATAGAGTGTTACTATCTACAAAGCTCGACTTGTCGCAAAAAGTTTTTCGGTAAGTTCAAGGTGTTGAATATGATGAGATTTTCTCACTCGTATCGATGCTTAAGTCTGTCCGAATCATGTTAGCAATTGCCACATTTTATGAAATCTGGCAAATGGATGTCAAAACTGCATTCCTTAATGGATTTATTAAAGAAGAGTTGTATATGATGCAACCAGAAGGTTTTGTCAAATCCTAAAGGTGCTAACAAAGTGTACAAGCTCCAGCGATCCATCTATGGACTGGTGCAAGCATCTCGGAGTTGGAATATACGCTTTGATGAGTTGATCAAAGCATATAGTTTTATACAGACTTGCGGTGAAGCCTGTATTTACAGGAAAGTGAGTGGGAGCACTACAACCTTTCTGATAAGTATATGTGAATGACATATTGTTGATCAGAAATAATGTAGAATTTTCTGGAAAGCATAAAGGAGTGTTTGAAAGGAGTTTTTCAAAGAAA
>NW_021207326.1:0-1554 GCF_002162155.2 Triticum dicoccoides
AGTTTGGGCCAATTCTGACGCGATTCGAGGACTATTACTCAACATTTAGGGGTCCCGAAGCAATTTCCATAGTTGTTGAACCCCAAAATGCGTTTACGTGCCGGTCATGAACACTCACAGTTGTGGCCGATTCTGGCCCGTTTCGTGGACTATTACTCACTGTTTGGGGTCCCGGTGTGACTTGCGCAATTAACAAACCCCGGGGTGCGTTTACGTGTCGATCATCAACACTCGCAGTTTCGGCCGATTCGGGCTCGTTTTGTGGCACTCGCAGTTTTGGCCGATTCTGGCCTGTTTCATGGACTATTACTCACAGGTTTGGGGTCCCGGAGTGCTTTCCTTGATTAACAAACCCCGGGGTGCGTTTACGTATCGGTCATCAACACGCATGGTTTTTTTCGATTCTGACTCGTTTCGTGGACTATTACTCACCGTTTTGGGGTCCCGAAGAGATTTCCATAGTTGTTGAACCCCGAGGTGCGCTTACATGTATGTCATCAACAATCGCAGTTTGGGCCGAATTTTGGCCCATTTCCTGGACTATTACTTAGTTTCGGGGGTCCTGGAGTGATTTCCACAATTTACGAACCCCGTGGTGCGTTTACGTTTCGGTCATCAACACTCACAGTTTTGGCCGATTCTGGTCCGTTTCGTGCACTATTACTCGCCGCTTTGGGGTCCCAGAGCGATTTCCATGGTTGTTGAACTCCAAGGTGCACTTACGTGTCTGTCATCAACATTCATAGTTTTTGCCAATTCTGGCCCTTTTCTTGGACTATTACTCTGTTTTGGCGTCCCGGTGTGATTTCCATGATTGACGAACACCGGGGTGCGTTTATGTGTCGGTTAGCAACACTCGCATTTTGGGCCGCTTCTGGCCCGTTTCGTCGACTATTACTCACCGTTTTGGGGCCCCAAACCGATTTCCATGGTTGTTGAACCCCATGGTGCGCTTACGTGTCGATCATCAACAATCGTAGTTTGGGCCGATTTTGGCCCATTTCTTGCACTATTAATTAGTTTTGGGCGCCCCGTAGTGATTTCCACGATTGACGAACTCCGTGGTGCGTTTACATGTCAGTCATCAACACACAATTTTTGTCGACTCTGGTCCATTTCGTGCACGATTATTCACCATTTTGGCGTCCCAGAGCGATTTCCATGATTGACAATTCCCGGGGTGCGTTTGCGTGTCTGTCCTCAACACTCACAGTTTGGGCCAATTCTGACGCGATTCGAGGACTATTACTCAACATTTAGGGGTCCCGAAGCAATTTCCATAGTTGTTGAACCCCAAAATGCGTTTACGTGCCGGTCATGAACACTCACAGTTGTGGCCGATTTTGGCCCGTTTCGTGGACTATTACTCACTGTTTGGGGTCCCGGTGTGACTTGCGCAATTAACAAACCCCTGGGTGCGTTTACGTGTCGATCATCAACACTCGCAGTTTCGGCCGATTCGGGCTCGTTTTGTGGCACTCGCAGTTTTGGCCGATTCTGGCCTGTTTCATGGACTATTACTCACAGGTTTGGGGTCCCGGAGTGCTTTCCTTG
>NW_021207327.1:0-1145 GCF_002162155.2 Triticum dicoccoides
TATGTATGATCTCCAACAAATCTGTTGCTTGCTTCATTGTTCCGGAGAACGGCGTTTTAGTCATCTTGCCCAAAAGGCATGGTTCGCAAGCATCAAGTGATTCATAATCAAGTGATTCCAAAATCCCATCAGCATGGAGTTTCTTCATGCGCTTTACACCAATATGACCTAAACGGCAGTGCTACAAATAAGTTGCACTATCATTATTAACTTTGCATCTTTTGGTTTCAATATTATGATTATGTGTATCACTACGATCGAGATCCAACGAACTATTTTCATTGGGTGTGTAACCATATAAGGTTTTATTCATGTAAACAGAACAACAATTTATTCTCTTACTTAAATGAATAACCGTATTACAATAAACATGATCAAATCATATTCATGCTCAACGCAAACACCAAATAACACTTATTCAGGTTCAACACTAATCCCGAAAGTATAGGGAGTGTGCGATGATGATCATATCAATCTTGGAACCACTTCCAACACATATCGTCACTTCACCCTTAACTAGTCTCTGTTTATTCTGCAACTCCCGTTTCGAGTTACTAATCTTAGCAACTGAACTAGTATCAAATACTGAGGGGTTTCCATAAACACTAGTAAAGTACACATCAATAACATGTATATAAAATATAGTTATGTTCACTTTGCCATCCTTCTTATCTGCCAATCACTTGGGGTAGTTCCGCTTCCAGTGACCAGTCCCTTTGTAGTAGAAACACTTAGTCTCAGGCTTAGGACCAGACTTGGGCTTCTTCACTTGAGCAGCAACTTGCTTGCCATTCTATTTGAAGTTCCCCTTCTTCCCTCTGCCCTTTTCTTGAAACTAGTGGTCTTGTCTACCATCAACACTTGATGTTTTTCTCGATTTCTACCTTCGTCAATTTCCGCATTACGAAGAGCTTGGGAATTGTTTCCGTTATCCCTTGCATATCATAGTTCATCACGAAGTTCTACTAACTTGGTGATGGTGACTAGAGAATTATGTCAATCACTATCTTATCTGGAAGATTAACTCCCACTTGATTCAAGCGATTGTTGTACTCAGACAATCTGGGCACATGCTCACTAGTTGAGCGATTCTCCTCCATCTTTTAGCTATAGAACTTGTTGGAGACTACATATCTCTCAACTCG
>NW_021207328.1:0-933 GCF_002162155.2 Triticum dicoccoides
CTTGTGATCCTGGCATGGTTAGCAGCAATAGAAATACACAAGAATATGATCCTACAGACTACGAACAAGTGGTGGTGGTGGGTGTCACAAATCCGTCAAGCAAAACTCAAATTCTTACCAGTTCTTACCCAGCAACAGGCGGTGATCGGCAACCGTTGTAGTCAAAACTCTCAAAGCTTGGATAGAGCGATTACCAGGGAGAGTCAAACGCACGACGTAGATGTATGTGGAGCTGGGAAGGCTTATACTATGGTAGCAAAAAGGGTCAGCAATAATCAATTCAGAGATGCAAAGTTGAATAAACGCTCAACGACGGTACTGTGCTGGTCCTAGGCTAGACTGTGCTAGAGACGCGAGCCTAGAACACCAACAAAATCACGGCGCGGCACGTAAACAAGGGAAAAGCACACTCTGAATTTTTTTTTTCGCTCCTTTTTTTTGCGCTCTTTTTTTTTGCGCTGCTTTTTTTTTTTGCGAAAAATCACTATAATGGCGAGTGTCTCAAAACTCTTCCTAGCTCAAACTGACAGGATGGGCACGAAATTTTTCGACCAATTTTTTTTTTCGACTGCCCGGACCCAAAAACTGGAAACGGGTCAAAAAAAACTTCCTATAATGGCACCTGTCTCAAAACACTCAGAAACACCTAAAAATAGGATAGCCAGAAATTTTTTCGAAAAATGCGTTTTCGAAAAATTTTGGGCCTAAACGGAGCGTGGCTACCCGACTCTTTTTTTTTCCGAAACCTACTCCGGCAAGGAATCACGAATCGGAAACTAGATGGATCTCGAAAACAAACCTAATAAGCAAAGAACTCGGATTGGTGGTGGATATATGGTGGTGGTATATGGCAGCGGTGGTGGTAGCGGTGGTAGTATATGGATATGGATCGGTGGTGGTATATGGACACGGATTGGTGGTGGTATATGGATA
>NW_021207329.1:0-933 GCF_002162155.2 Triticum dicoccoides
CCACCGAGCGGAGCTCGTCGCCGCCGTCCACTGCCACCATGGCCACCGGGCCTCCCTCGCTTCCCCGACTAGCCCACAAGCTCCGCCACTCCGTACTCGACCCACTTCACCGAGCCACGCCCCTCCAGGAGCCCCCGAAGCGCCGCCCCGACGTTTTTCCCCTCCTCGGACCCGCCGGTCGCCGTCGCCCGATTCGTCGGCTCCGGACCGTCCCCGGCCTCGTCCTCGCCTCGAATGGATCCGCTGTGAGCCTCCGCTGCTTCTCCTGTGCTCGCCCCCTCCGTTCTCGCCCCCTAGCCCCATCTCCCACCACGGCCGAGAGCTTCTCGCCGCCGGCCATGGCGCGACCGTGGCCACAGCCACCGCAGCTCGTTCCCGAGCCCACCATCGTGATCAGCACGATCGCATGAAACCGTAGACACCCACAACGCCTCCTCCCGTGCTCTGTAACGCCACCCCGAGATTGCCCGAGCTCCGGCAGCCGCAAAAGAGCTCGCCGTCGGCAGCTCCGGCCACCCCAGCTCCTCCCACTTGCACTACCAGACGCGCGCGACCCCCAGCTACGCGTAGGACCAATCCGCCGTCCAAATGGTCGCCTGTGGGCGAAACCCGACGCGCTCCGCCGCCACTGACCTCGCCGGCGACGAGCCGTCGGCCTAACCCCGGTCTAGTTAACCACTAATGACCCAACTAACCCTCCCCAGAGCCACTGACGTATGGGCCCCACGCCCTTAGTTAATTTTTATTATTTTCTGTTAAGTGTTAACCTAACCACCATGGGCCCACACGTCAGCTTTGACCGTGCTGACGTGTCTGTTGACCCGGCCCCACCTGTCATTGGCACTATCCAGCCCCAGTCACTGACCAGTGGACCCCACTGGTCAGGTTTGACCTGGACCCGCCTAGTTGACCTGCTGACATCAGCATGACCTA
>NW_021207330.1:0-1313 GCF_002162155.2 Triticum dicoccoides
GGAGGAGACCATCCACCTGCCTCCCGCTCCGGACATGGTTGGAGAAGGTCGAGGTGGGAAATGCGAACTTGGGCGCTGGAGCTCGAGTGTGCGAAGGTGGAGGAGCAAAGGAGGAAGAAGGCGTGGATGAAAAGGTAAATCCTTATCCCTTTCTATGGGCAGACGAAACTATGCGTCCCCACTAGCCTGGTAAAACTCGCTTCTCCCCCAAGCACCGTAATCGATGGCACGGTTGGGTTACCCACACCCGTATTGATGAGAATCCCGTGATAAGGGGACACGATCTCTGCTTTGACAAGACGTGTCAAAAAACTGCCTCGCGTTATGTGTGGGGCTAGTTAAAGGAAACGGTTCGAATAATCACCGGGCCATGACATAATGTCGTGTTGCCAAAACAAGTCAGCAAATTGGATTTGTGGAAATATTATTCTCTCTACGGTGGTATGTGGGACTTATTTTGCAGGGTCGGACACTGTCCTTATATTCAAATTCTTCCGTGGTATATTCAGAGGAGGAACCCGCCTTGCAATGCCGAAGACAATACTGCGCGTCGGACTCATCGTCTTTGAAAGCCTGGTTCAGGGGCTACTATGGGAGTCCTGGATTAGGGGGTCTCCGTACAGCCGGACTATCTCCATTGGCTGGACTGTTAGACTATGAAGATACAGGATTGAAGACTTCGTCTCGTGTCCGGATGGGACTCTACTTGGCGTGGAAGGCAAGCTAGGCAATACGGATATGTGTATCTCCTCCTTTGTAACCGACCTTGTGTAACCCTAGCCCCTCCGGTGTCTATATAAACCGAAGGGTTTTAGTCCGTAGGACAACATACAATCATACCATAGGCTAGCTTCTAGGGTTTAGCCTCTCCGATCTCGTGGTAGATCTACTCTTGTACTACCCATATCATCAATATTAATCAAGAAGGATGTAGGGTTTTACCTCCATCAAGAGGGCCCGAACCTGGGTAAAACATTGTGTCCCCTGCCTCCTATTACATCCGCCTTAGACGCACAGTTCGGGACCCCCTACCCGAGATCCGCCGGTTTTGACACCGACAAGCGTCATCTGGGCCGTCCAATATAATTCCAGCCCGTTTTAACTTTCGGCCCATGTATGGCCCATGACGTCTTTCGGCCCAGATGAGGCCCTTAGTAACCCTTGGCCCATTAATGGCTCATGGTAAAACTGGCCCGTAATGAATAGTGTATCACTTTATATCCATTAACGACCCATTATTCCGTTGGGCCGTTTCCTACCCATGTTATCTTTCGGCTTCGTAGGTCCCATTTATTCTTGGGCTCATTTCCAGT
>NW_021207331.1:0-1424 GCF_002162155.2 Triticum dicoccoides
AAATAATGCCTCTTTGCACACAAAAGCATAGCAAACAGATTTGCTGAAATCTAGCTCATCAATATCAGATTTGGTGGCAAATAAACATGCACTTTTCAATTTAATTTCAGAAGCAACACTAGATGGTTTATTATTAGGCTTCATTTGTTGCTCAAATTCTTTTGCCACAATCTGATTTTCACTCTTATTCGTCTCCTGTTTTGCTTTATTAGCTCTATTAATATCATCTTTCAAAATGGAATCAGGAGTCATAGGAAGCAAAGTAATATTTTTATCCTTATGAACAAGAGTATAGTGATTGTTTCTACCATGGTGTACAGAATTTTTATCAAATTGCCATGGTCTACCAAGTAATAAGGAACATGCTTGCATAGGTACCACATCACAATCAACATAATCAGCATATGTAGAGATACTAAAATGCACACGAACAGTACGTGTTTCCTTAACCTTGCCACTGTTGTTGAACCATTGGATGTAGTAAGGATGTGGATGTGGTCTTGTGGTGAGAGAAAGCTTCTCCACCATCTCCATGCTAGCCAAGTTGTTGCAGCTCCCTCCGTCTATTATGACGCGCACAGAACGTTCCTTCACAACTCCCTTGGTATGGAACAAATTGTGCCTCTGATTTTGCTCAGCTTGAGTGACCTGCACACTCAATACACGTTGAGCAACTAAACATTCGTACCTATCAGCGTCTTCAGGAGCCATGTATTGCGTCTCATGATCAGAATCATCTCCACCATGTTCTTCACGTGTAATAAGAGCCAATGTCTCCTCATCATAGTCACTAGCGGACTCATATCCACCATCCGCGGTAGCAATCATCACACGCGGAGATTTGCATTCTCTCGCATAATGACCTCCTCCCTTACAACGACGACAAATAATATCACTTGTGTGCCCTGTTGATGCCATGGAAGAAGAAGAACGCTGTGCAGGTCCCGCAGGTGCGCTCTTGGCAGATAATGGTGGTTGTGCCTGTTTTCTTGTATCACGGCTGGAGGTGGCACCGGATGGAGGTGCTGGTGCAGTGGAAGTAGAAGATGCACGTGGTGTCCATGATGAAGGTCGGCCTGCAGAAAAGTTAGTTCGCCCCAATGCTTGTCGATCCTGCACTTCACGTTCAGCTTTACAAGCAAGATGGAATAAACGAGTGATATTAGTATACTCCTTATAGTCTAGAATGGTCTGAATCTCTCTATTTAATCCACCTAGAAAACGTGCAAGCATAGCTTCATTCTCCTCAACAATACCACATCTAATCATGCCAGTTTGTAATTCCTGATAATATTCTTCTACAGAATTTTTCCCTTGTCTTAAACGCTGCAATTTTTGAAGCAATTCACGTTGATAATATGGTGGAACCCAACGCGTACGCATAGCAGTTTTCAAAGCAGCCCAAGTAGTTGGAATAGGATATA
>NW_021207332.1:0-1061 GCF_002162155.2 Triticum dicoccoides
AATCCAGGCTGTAGCACTGGGCTAGCAGGACTCCGGTATTCATCGCGTGACATTTCCCCGAAGGGACAGACACAGGAACGAAGAAGGACACATGCCGGCCAGCCTAAGTGTTCCGGAGCAGTAGCAAGCTACCATGGCTCGGTGGAAACACTAGGAGACATTTCCCGGTAAGAGAGGCTACTAAAGATAAACAACTAGATAGTCAGATCCCACACATACCAAGCATTTCAATAACATACACACAATATGCTCGATATGTGCAAACACAACATGGCATCACAACATGACTCTACGACTCAAGTAGTTTATTCAATAGGCTCCGAGGAGCGAGACATTACAAACATGGGTCTCATGACCCAACAATCAGAGCATACAAGTCAAAGCACAAGCGGAAGCTATCATGTCTGAGTACAGACATCTATAAATGAAAAAGGCTGAGAAGCCTGACTATCTATCAGATCCCGCCGAGGGCACAAGATCGTAGCTGAGGTAACAAGCTAAACGTCGAAGTCCACGCGGAACTACTAGTGAGACCGAAGTCTCTCTGCAAAAACATAAAATAGGCAAACGTGAGTACAAATGTACCCAGCAAGACTTACATCAGAACTAACTACATATGCATCATTATCAACAAAGGGGATGGTGGGGTTTAACTGCAGCGAGCCAGCTTTGACTCGGTGGCTATCCTGAACTACGACTGCAAGCAACTCTTTGAGGTGGCGCACACGAGTCCACATATTCACCATATCAATACACCACTATGGATCCGCTCCCGTCTCCCTACGAGAACGCCATCCATAGCACTCACGCTTATCTTGCGTATTTTAGAGTATCCACTTTCAATTGTCTATGAACTGATATAAGCAACCCAGAAGTCCTTTTCCGCGGACACGGCTATTCGAATAGATCATATTAACCCTGCAGGGGTGTACTTCTTCACACACGCTCTCACCACTTACCGCCGTTTACACGACATGTACTCGGCAACCTTCAAGCGGAAGCCCAACGTGGGTGTCGGCCACGGCCTACCTAAACACTCGAGTCTCTAGTCCAGGTTTATC
>NW_021207333.1:0-2598 GCF_002162155.2 Triticum dicoccoides
CCGGTACCATAAGTTTCTCGACACAATTGGACCTGTTCAACGAGTGCAGCAGTGGCGCAAATATCCCACGTGGCCTTCCACCATTGAAACGCCCCACAAGGACCTCAAGACGATCAATAAAGTGTAGGAACTTGCGGATGTCGTCCCAGTCAACTTCAGTGCCATCAGTAACAGCCGAGTTATTACAGAATAACAAACGAGCAGCCTGCTTAACTCTGAAAAAACCTATACGTGCCACCAATTATAAGAAAATATTAGTTAGAAGTAGCATCTTCGTGAGAGATTTGTTGCTACTTCTAAAGTTAAATTGTGATTAGTTAGACAGAATAGGTGGATTAAGAAGTAATCAAGGCAACAAGCAAGAACCAGATACAAAACTAACATGGATGAACAATTGGAACGACGTCGGGGTGGAAGATTGCAGTGAAGATGAGACCAGGTTCTGCTATTTCCATCAACATTCGTGCGCCAACTTTCAGTCCATAACACTTGAGAAAGTTTATCCATGTTTGGCCATAAAAAAGCAGCGATCTTCTTGGTTCATGAACCCAACTCAGAACTTATATCTATGGCTTGTCTTCACTGTGACCATTAAACTGGTGTATTCAGTTATGGCAAGGCCGAGCATCTTGAGTACATGTGTTCTGGCAGAGCAAATAATGCACTGCATGAAAAATAATATGAGAACACAATATATTCCCTATCCAAATCAAGAAATAACTTCCTCCTTCATGTCAGTATTGACCATCGTAATAGTAGTACCTTTTATCCAAATATAGCAATCCAAATTTCTGAATTAGTAGACAACATGTTCAAAAAAACCCCACCCTCCCGGATAGAAAAGAGGATTCTAGGAACATGGTGTGTGCGTTTTAAAATCCTATGTTAGGATGAGAAGGAACAAGTGTGGCGTCTCGCCGAGGGCGCAAAAACCTGTAGGGTCCTCGCACTTTGGGCACTGCAAATGAAACACACTAGATTCAGTAGGAAGAAAAATGCATCAACGGCGGCGGCTGCCATCCTAGGATTACCCGCGACCAAGGGACTTGGATTTATCGGGGATGGATGAAGAATTCGTACCTGGTTCTCCATGAGAAAACCCTATGCAATCGCCGAGAGGGGGTTTTCTCTGAACAAGCAGACGAGGGAGAAGGGGATTCAGTCATTCAGGCCTACTGAAATATTGCCGCTTTATCCGTCCAGCTTACTGCTAAAGATGGAAGGGGGGTTGTGATTTGACGGCTCATTGGGCATTACTGCGGCGCTACGACCGGGGTGTGTCTACCGTGCAGTTGTGCACTCTAATTTGTGCATATGGCACGTCGACCCCATTGTCGGATGCCCCACGTATCAGCGAAAGGAAGTAGAAAGACAGGAGTAACTAGTTACACATAAATATATTTTTGATAGAGAGATACTCCCTCTGTAAAGAAATATACAAATCTTTTACAGTATATCACAACTTTATACATAAGAAAAATCAAGCGGAATATATATAACATATATAATTATAAAAAATAGAGTTGTTTTTAACACAGTGTAGACGAGTCGGTGATGATGGTGTGCCTGCCATCCTGCAATATAGGCCGTCCGATTTATATATGACGGATAGGAAGGAAACTATGGCAATTTTGCAAAAAGGTACCCACACACCTCTCCACATTTGCAAATAAGGCCTTTCCTCGTTCATCCTTTTCTCTCACAAGATAAAATACTCATACAAATGCATCTTGATGTTACGTGCAACGCACGGGCATTATGGGGGTTCAGCAGAGAATATAATACTCAGACGGGCTCACGGTTCTGGACTTTGGGCCGCAGGCCCACCCTGCATGTTTGGGGACCCATGTGTTCTACCTAAGCGCTTTTCATATTGCAAGCGATCGGTACGGCGCTGGTTTTAGATGCTGTCGCAAGGCGAATACACAAAATTGAATAAAGCACTGCAGCTGTTGGAATGAAATCGAACGACAGTTCCTAACCAGCAACGAGAGTTGCAATTCTATCAACGATATACCATGTGATAAATAATATTGTCGTACTACTTATACACACATGACACTTGTTTCACCATGCCATATTATTACATCAAAATCTCTCGGAGGATAGATCAGTTCGGCAGTTGTGTGCTGCTACTGAAGAATTTCAAAGTTGATTTGGACCAGCTCTCCTTGCCGAGAAAGTTCGATTTTGACATCACCCCCTACCGCAAGATTAGATTTAGATTTGAACCTTGACCATCCTTTAGCATCAATCATCATGCGACCATCCTTTGTACTTACGGTATATTGAGCAGGTTCATTCACACCAAGGCTGCGCATGGTAAGAGAAACTTGGCCGCGGTTGCCCGGATTGTTGAACGTCTCCCTCGTTGCTCTAGGAATTCTCTGTTTGCAAACAAGAAGACATAACCAAACAGTTAGATCAACACAGTGAATCATGTGAAACAACATGGAAAGAAAAAAGAACGAAGCACTTGGGCGGCCAATGCTTACCAAGAAGGTGGACATGTCGGTTTTTGTAAGGACTTTGGTATATGAAGTGCGAACTGCAGCCCAGTCTGTTACCGGTGCAACTGCTCGTTCGGTTGCCGCTGCA